>NC_137265.1:3436274-3687365 GCF_053477335.1 Acartia tonsa
GTTCTATTTTCACCCCTTAGGAGTTGCCTCATAATAATGACAAGAAAAGCAAAGATTATTTATTTAAAATTTTGAAGAAGTTTGTTTTAAAATGTTCTTCATAAAACCACTCCTGGAGGGAGTTAATTAATGGCCATTTTTATCTGTTGCTTTGCTAAGGTCACGGAAATTCAGCCTTAAATAAATCATATATAGAGAGGTTTTATGAAAGACTTCATAAAAGCAAAGTTGTTCAAAATTTTAAGTTTTTAATCTTTGCTTTAACTGGAATCATCATGGTTTTATGTCTAATTTCATCATACATAGGTCCCAGAGCTCGGCACCTATTTTTTTTCTTGATTCAATTGTAGCCTGGCGTGACATACTTGTATGTACTCAATCCAACTTACTTGAGGTTTTTGCATTAGACTATGTAAAAAAATAAATCCTAGAAAAGGTATCCTCTACTGCTATGTCAGAAGCGTGACGTTAAAAGTAAGAGTAATTGGACCATATACAAAATTATAACAAAAGCATCTATTTCTAATGCATAGTTAAGACTTTCAGAAAAAGACCATGATATCAAAAGCTCGCACCCCATGACTTACCGGGTCAATTACCTCATACAGGCGAGGCTAGTTTTCTTTCCAAACACTCGGGGTATGAGGCGTAGTAACATCCTTCAGATAACAAACTCTATGACTGAACGACGTTTTTGGAGATCCTAACTGTGTATGGTAATTAGTTGCATCTATGTTAGGCCAAGGCATTCCCCCTTCTTTGACTATAAAAGTCGCGTGTCTGACGTAGTAGTAAGTAATATGAAATGTTTTTAACTCATCACCAAATTGTCAATTAAAGGGTTAAACAATAACATTCTGAGTATACTCTCTTGTAAATGTCATTTAATAATTTTAATTGCTTTTTAAGGCAAATATAGATTTTAATAGCTTATGTTATTTCTAAAAGAAGTCATTTAAAGCATTAACTTAACATAATACTCTTACAATCCTTTAGTAAAATATTTCGAATTGGATCAATTGCATTTCAAATTTATGATTATTTTTAGAACAAGTATGACAACATCCATAAAAGCGAAGCGATGAAACGGTAGGACAAACGAACATTAACACTTGTATAGTGTCAGAACTGAATAATCAGAATATAAATGTATGAGAGTCGATGCAAAATTGTAAGTAAATTTGTTGAAAAACTGCTTGATACAGAATAATGTTTATGGACATACTTACATTTTTAGGACTTAATTTTAGAGTTGCTACGCTTATAATATTTTACTTTGATGTCCCAGGAATCAGTATACAAAAAATCAGATCAATCGGATAATTAGATCATATAAAAATTTGTTGTTAAAAAAGTAAAAAAAATCCACATGTTTAAAATGGACGTACGGACATTTTGGTGATGATTATAGAGTTGCTACGCTTTCTAAATCCTACCTAACTACTGCAGAAATCACCATGCAAAGTTTGAAATCGATAGGACAATTCTAACATGCCTAAATTAACGAAAAAAGCTATCTGTCACGGAACGACCCTAATTATAAAATCTTCGATTTTAAAAATGATCCTGTTACCGATTATAACAGACGATCAACCATTTTTGCACAATTCTTTTCATCAACATCCTTGCAAGTTGCAACTAGAGTTAATTTGTTGAATTCCATTAACAGCCAAGGCATTGACGGATTGACGTACGGGCGGACAGACTGACTGACCCTAATTATAGAAAAGCTTCGCTTTTAAAAATACAGATAAAAAAAATTATTATATCTGATAGGTTGATAAGTTGGAGGAAAAATGCTAATTTATCTTCAGGGGCTATATCCTTAGGAAGGACGGGACATTGGACTGTTTATTACACTAGTCCCCAAAGTTTTCTTAACATCGTTTTCTTATTCGTTGGCTTAACAACCTTGGGGAATTACATTGAATTTTGTTTGGTTCATTAAGTTGAGTGTCCAAATGCTGTAACAACTATTTGTAATCTATAAAAGAACAATTTTGTGTATTATCATTGGCGATGTACATCAACTTTTGGCCATTGTCTTATCCCTTGAGATCCCTGCCCCTTTCACTGGTTTCTTATCAATATTTTTAGTTGTTGAAACAATTTCAACGCCTGAAATGTAAATAAATTTTAAAAACAAAGTTGCTTAATATTTGCTTTTAATTTGTGCTTTTTTTAGAAATTAAAGCTGCTGTGCCTCTAGCCTCCAGGGGTATTTTTTAAAAGCGAAACTTTTCTTTAATTAGGGTCGGTCCGTACGTCCGTCCGAGATAGATAGCTTTTATTCGTTAATTTATGCATGTTAGAATTGTCCTATCGATTTCAAACTGTGCATGATGATTCCTGTAGTAGTAAGGTACGATTTAGAAAGCGTAGCAACTCTATAATCATTACCAGAATGTCCGTACGTCCATTTTAAACATGTTGATTTTTTTTACTTTTTTAACAACAAATTTTTATGTGATCTTATTATCCGTTTGATCTGATTTTTGGTATATTGATTCCTGAGACAACAAAGAACAATATTTAAGCGAAGCAACTCTATAATCAAGTCCTAAAAATGTAAGTATGTCCATAAACATTATCCTGTATCAAGCAGTTTTCCAACAAATTTACTTAAATTTTGCTTCGACTCTTTCGATACTTTTATATTCTGATTATTCAGTTCAGACACTATACAAGTGTTAATGTCCGTTTGTCCTACCGTTTTAGTGCTTCGCTTTTATGGATGTTGTCATCCTTGTTTGGTTAAAAAATACACAATGGGACTAATATAAAGCTTGCCCAAATTAGAGAACTCAATCAGAACAATGGTTAGCGAGATTTTGAGGAACAAATGATCGAAGGGACAGACAGATAAAAAAGCCTTACTACTTTACATTATAGGATATAATCTATTAAGTGTGTCATTATCAACGGAACTTTAAAAAGTATTTATTCAGCTACTGTGCCAGATTCACGACATAAAACTTAAAGTTAGGAATGCTATCGTCCATGATCTGGCAGTATTTTTTAAATTTTTGTTTCTTAAATTAAGGCCATGCAATTTTAAAAAAAGACTATTTCCTTTTTTACTAGGATAAATTTTACAACCCTATCATAGAGTAGCTTCGATACCGAAATATTCAACTACTTGAAACATTTTTCCAGTATGACTTCGAAACCGATTAATATCCACTGGATTAGAACCGATGTTTAGCCATTCTGAAATATCATGTATAGCATCATATTACAGATAATTTTTCATGAATTTTAAGAAAGATCATAAAATTGATATCAGTGTTTTAGCCTCGGGGCTACCAAAACAGGTTTTATTGATTTTTTTTATTTTAATTTCCGCGGAAAGCTGTCTATAATACGAAGCCATGAATAACTATTCTTACATATTTATGTGTGTGACTAAATGTCATTGCTTTTAAGCTTTTCTTTTTATTAGTAGCGCAGCTACTCTGTAATCAATGTATGTCCGAACGTCAGGCTAAACGACTACTGACAGTATAAAATATGTTATCTATAAAGTTTAGGCACTACAGTAGCTCTTAGCAGTCCTACGTGGTTTACTGTATTACAGTCTAATATTATTTTATCACAAAAGTAACAGGATGTCTGTCTGTGTGTACGGATGGATCTCGCAAACCACTGGACTGTTGTTGTTCTACTTTACAGTGAAGCTTTACAAGGAAGCTTAAAATTATTTCTGAGAGAGAATATCTCCGCCCTAACAAGAAAAATCCCTTCTAGAAAATAGCAACAAATTTACCCCCTCCCAACTTTTCTGAAGTATTATTGCTGCGCTACTAATGTACCGTATTGTCCTTGTTCTCTTTATACATATTGAACAATTGAAGTAAATTTACGAGCAGTGAAGGAATTCAAACTAATACAAAAAATCTTTAATGTGTTCATGGATAAAAGGATTTGTGTTCCTGTTGCGTGATTAGGTTTGTTTGTACAGTTTTCTTGGCTTCTTTTTAGGATAGATAGCTTAATTTATCAGACATGTATAAATGTTTCATGATCTTCTATTATTCATCATGTCCTTCTCTTTCTTTTGTTTCATCCCACTTTGTTATATGACCACTGAACTAGTTCCAGTGCTGGGGACCTTTTTCGTCTGCTTTTCCGACACTATTGCCTGAGCTGGATCTTAAAATAATTTAGTGGTGGGCCGGATCAGGGTTCGCCGGAGGTGGTCCATATTGGCGCACCTTATATCGATCTTTAAATCAAAATGGCATTGGCGATCCTGCCCACCAAGTGGCGCACCTCTGGCACACCAGTTACACTCGTTTGGTGTAGCCACCATGCCGGATCGGGGTGAGCCATATTTCACTAATTAATATTTTTTCAATTAGTTTTAATATTTCATTGCAATCATAAAAACATTTTAATTAGTGTCACCAGCGATCTGGCAATACTGCGCCAAAAATCTGTTAAAGATCAATGTTTTTTAGCAGTGGCTGTGGCTCACCTTCGGCCCACCTCCGGACCACCTCTGGCGCACCCCGATCCAGCTCTGATATTTAGTGATCTAATTGATAGTCAGCATCCCGTAAACATGCAGTTATTTATCCCTGCTCCCTCTATTCTTTTACTTTAAAGAAAAATCTATTTACCAATTCATATATCCGTATTTATGTGTATCTATGTACTAAAGTATTGTATAATGTTTATTGACTTAAGTGAAAATTTATTGTATTTCGTTCTTTTATGTCTGGTGTATTTATTTACTAGAGTTGGCTCGATATAATTATCTCCCTATTGGCTAGTTTTCTATATGCATATCTATTTCTCAATAAATCTATTTTCCTCACCCGGCATTACTATCTAAAAGAAAGTAAATATTTAATAATCTAAATGATTTTAAAAAGATTTTTTAAATTATATTTTTTTCTTTACATTACCATCACCAAAGGGTTAATGATGATGATTACAATTTTAGTTTAATATTTGAACACACAAAGTGTCGCCACAATCGAATTCTTTTAAAATAGAGTTTTCTTAAATTTATTATATTATAAATCTAAATTTTCTTTTTTATGATTAGAAATTAAAAACATTGATATAAGGTAAATAGCAACATGAAATTAAAAAAAGGAATTTATTTTTAATAAAGTAAAATAATGGGTCTTATCGTTCTGGGCAATGAGAGTTTATTATGGATTATTGGAGCACTATGAGTT
Source organism: Acartia tonsa (assembly GCF_053477335.1). Taxonomy (NCBI): domain Eukaryota; kingdom Metazoa; phylum Arthropoda; class Copepoda; order Calanoida; family Acartiidae; genus Acartia; species Acartia tonsa. The sequence goes on from NC_137265.1 coordinate 3,441,464, forward strand.
TTAAACAAATATTCCTTGGAAAACTTGAGCTCGTTTATAGACATTTATTTCCTATATAGATCTGACATGGATCTTGAAGCAATTAAGCAGGCCGTTTTGTACATGTTAAAAATTGGTTGATTTCATTAAATAAAAGTTATCGCAAATATACTTAGTCAATGAATGCGAATACTTTTCAATAATATATAAAATTAAACAAATACATTTTTTAGAAATTACAATTTTTTATTATTTTGTCTAGAAGCTACTTTACAGTAAAAGCCCGAAATTTAACTTTTAATTAATATTTAGTACATATTAAATTTGCCTACTGACAGAGTTAGAGACAGTTCTTGATTAATGGTACGTCTTTATATAACACTAGCGGCTACGCCCCTAGAGGCATCTAGTGGCACTTTAAATGTTTTTTTTTTATATTTAAAATATGTCTATGTTGCGTTTGATGTTTATGTTTGCGTTGAACCCTCTTTCTAAAATCAAGAAACGAAAAAATTTCTCTTGGGAGGGTGGTGGTACCCTCCCTCAAAATAGTTAAAAACCTTCCCGGGACCTATGAGAATATAACCTGTTAAGGAGAACTCGATCGGTTCAGTGGTTAGCGAGATCCTTCGGTACACACAGACAAACAAACAGACAAACATCCTGTTACTTTAGTATAAGGATTTTACAAATGTCTGACAAATTCAATGATTCATAGAAAACAATTATGACAACATCCATAAAAGCGAAGCTCTGTAACGGTAGAACAAACTAACATTAACACTTGTATAGTGTTAGAACTGAATAATCAGAATATAAATAATAATTTTTAACCAAATTTTTAAGTAAATTTGTTGAAAAACTGCTTAAATACAGGATAAGTTATATGAACATACTTACATTTCTAAGACTTGATTATAGAGATGCTTCGCTTAAAACGTTGTACTTTGTTGTCCTAGAAATCAGTATTCAAAAAATCAAATCAATCAAATGATCACATCACATAAGAATTTGCTGTTAAAAAAGATAAAAATCAACATGTGTAAAATGAACGTACGGATATTCTGGTAACGATTATAGAGTTGCTATGCTTTCTAAATCGTACCTAACTACTACATGAATCAGCATGCAAAGTTTGAAACCGATAGGACAATTTTAACATACTTAAATTAAAGAAAAGAGCTAACAATTACGGACGGTCGGACTGACGGACCGAATCTAATTATAGAAAGCTTTGCTTTTAAAAAATGTCTGTGCTACTAATAGATATATACTTCCTTGTTTTACGAATATGTGTGAATCAAATAATAATATATCTAACAACTGTATTATTATTTGAAGAAAATCATTATTTTTCCTAATTGACAGAAAAACATAGCAAAAACTTAAGAAAACACGCCTTTCATGTATTTTATTCTCATCATATAAAAACGAAAATTTCTTTTGAAAAAAGTCTCTAATTTTGCCTTTTAGATATCTTAATTTGGATTAGAACCGGGTCTTAGCCATACTGAAAAGTTATGTATAGAAACTTATTACAGAAATTTTGGACAAATATTAAAATAAAAATAAAAAGCTGCACTTTTGATCAAAATGTCGGAATTATGAAACTTCAATTATAAACTGAACATTATTTTGGAGATAATTAGAAACTTAGTCAGAAATTTTCCAGGGATCTAAAGGGATAAGACAACGGCCGATAAATATCCCCTATGATTATTCATAAAATAACTCCATCTGTATATTACAATAAATAGTTGAAACGTTGGACATTTAACTTAATGTACCAACCAATCCAAATTCAATAAAACTCTCGAAAGTTGTTTAGTCAACGAATAAGAAAACGTTATTATAAAACTTTGGGGACTAGTGTAATAAACATCCCATTGTCCCCTTTCTTCCTGGATTATTAGAAACTTATGTAGTCAGAAATTATCATGCTTCTTATTATTTAATACTTATATTTGTGATTACTTTTATTTAATGAAATCTTCCAATTTTTAACATTTACAAAACGGCCTGCTGTATTGTATCAAGATCCATGACAGATCTATATAGGAAATAAATGTCTATAAACGAGCTCAAGTTTTCCAAAGGTCAGATGTTAAAAACTCATACTGGTTAAATAATCAATAATAAACTCTCAATGACCAGAATGATAAGACCCATTATTTTACTCTATGAAGAATAAATTAAATTTTTTATTTCATGTTGCTATTCAAATTATATTGAAGTATTAAATTTTTATTCATAAAATAGAAAATTTAAGTTTATAATACAGTAAATCAAGGAAAACTAAGTTTTAATGTAATATGATACTAGCGACGCGCCCGAATGTGTTCAGATATTAAACTAAAATTTAACATTTAGCTAAATAGTTTAACCCTTTCAGGACGATAATTTTAAACAAAAAACATTAGGATCCTAAAATATTTTAAAGAAAGAGAGACAAAATTATAAATACGGTTTTAAATAAAAATAATGAAATTAAAATAAAGACGGAAGAAAAGGGAAGTGAGAGAGAGGGACATTAAATCTTTAAAAAATGATGAATAAACGAAACTATAAAAGTCGTAGTAATCTTTATGAGTAACTTGATTTGTAGTACGGTTCGGAGAGAGAGAGAGAGATTGAGGGATAGGTCAATGGAAGAAATAAGATTAATAGTCGGGGATAGGTCAATTGAAGAAATAAGATTAATAGTCGGGGATAGGTCAATGACAGAAAAATGATTAATAGTCGGGGATAGGTCAATGGAAGAAAAATGATTAATAGTCGGGGATAGGTCAATGGAAGAAAAAAAGTTAATAGTCGGGGATAGGTCAATGGAAGGAAAATGATTAATAGTCGGGGATAGGTCAATGGAAGAAAAAAAGTTAATATTCGGGGATAGGTCAATTGAAGAAAAAAAGTTAATAGTCGGGGATAGGTCAATGGAAGAAAAATTATTAATAGTCAGGGATAGGTCAATGGAAGAAAAATGATTAATAGTCGGGGATAGGTCAATGGAAGAAAAATGATTAATAGTCGGGGATAGGTCAATGGAAGAAAAATTATTAATAGTCGGGGATAGGTCAATGGAAGAAAAAAAGTTAATATTCAGGGATAGGTCAATGAAAGAAAAAAGGTTAATAGTCGGGGATAGGTCAATGGAAGAAAAAAGGTTAATAGTCAGGCATAGGTCAATGGAAGAATAGGGTTAATATTCAGAAGTGAGATAACGTAGAATATGATTTTTTAGGTGGTGCCTGCACCACCGATTCACTAGTTATTATAATTATCAATAAATTACATAATTTAGTATTATGCAATAAGCTAAAATTACTACTAAATTACTTTCATCTATTACTTAATGCAAAGAAAAGCGACGTCATAACTTAAGACATTAAAAAGATATTAGACAGCCGCTAATGTGGGAATAGTCCCTTTCGTGGCAACACCCCTTAAGGGGCGATTCGTCGTATTTTTTAAATGGCTTTTTACAGGTTATTTAAGGTTAGGTTAGGTTACATTGGGTTAGGTGATTGCCCCACAGGGTTAGGCAATTGGCCCCCCCCACAGGGGCTAGAAATAGGAGAAAAGCTACTGTGAAAAATACAAAAGATCGCCACGCCACTTAAGGTGCGTTGCCACGAAAGGGACTATACCCGATAATGCTTTAAATAGGGGTGCGCGAAGCGCATAGAAAATGTAGACATTCTTCCATAATATAAGTTTAAGGGTGTTAGAGGGTTGTGATTCAGAGGGAGGGGACATTAGACTGTAAATTACACTGGTACCCAAAATATTTTTAACCAAGTTATCTTACTCGTTTGGTTCAAAACTTTTTATACTTTAATTAAATTGTGATTTATTGTTTCTAAACTAGCAGTGTCCAGACAGTTCAACCAATAATTTAAATTAACAGAATTCAATTTTGCATAAAATTATTAGAGATGTTTATCAATTTATCGTCCATTGTCTTATCCCTTAAGATCGTTTGTCCTTCCGTAGTAAGTAATTATCTTGTATTCATTCGAATCCGGTGGATAGGAACCTGTTCTCATCCATACGAAAAAACTATGTCTAGCATCGTATTATATCCAGCTTTCTACAAATATAAAAATGTACAATCATAAGATTAAAACCAGTTTTTAACCGGTGCCTTCGGCACCTCAGGGCTAAAAAAACTGGTTTTAATCCTATAATTTTACATTCTCTATCCGCCGAAAGCCGTTTATAATACGATGCGAGAAATAACTAATCTTGTATTTAAACAATTTTGCGATTATTTGTATTGATTTTTATGACTTTTAAAAATAATGATCTCTAAAAAATATGAAAATATCTGGCAGTGTGCACAACTGTTTGTTTTGCTGAGCTACGCTTTTTTGATGTTAAGATACTTGTTTCTAATAAATTACAAATGTTGTGCTAATTTATACTTTCTTAGAAACTCAGTCAAGTGTGCAGAAAAATCCAGGAATAGAATGGATATTTACTGCATCGTATTATAGACAGCTTTCCGCGGATATTAAAATAAAATATAACATTAACACAATTTTTGTTAGCCTCTAGGGGCTGAAGACTCATTCTAACAAAATTGGTAACAAATTTAAGATATTAATTTTGATATTCGTGAGAAATTATTTGTAATACAATGCAACAATCATTTTTCAGTGTGGGAGCGAACCAGTTCTAATGCAGCGGACATGAGTCGTTTTGTAAACCATATTGGAAAAGTTTTTTTTTATGTTTAACTGACTAGAACGGGTGTACTATCAAAACTGCGAAGATAATCAAGTCCTATATTACAGAAGATTGAAAATAGAATTTGAAAGAGGATATTTTCAGCCGCTGAAAAGACAATAATCCGCCGTCTAGCTGTACATCTTTTCAACAATTTGTAACATAACCCTCTAAATTTGCTGGTATATATTCAAAAGATTTGATTACAGCTGTCATCATTTTAGCCAAAGCTGACAAGAAGCTAACAAACCAAGGGAAATGGATAAGACAATGGACTATAAATCAAAACACTTCCCTAATGATGATAAACATTATTACTTTTTTGGATTAAAATAATTAGTTAAAAATGTTAAAAATCGATAAAAGTACCCAAAAGAAAAAGATTACTGTGCCTTAAAAGTTTGGGTACCAATCAAATTTACTTACCTTAATATTTTGCGTTGAAATCCCTTTTTTTCCATGTATAACATATACCTTATAAATACAAAAATAATGTCAAACATTATAAAAACATATAAAATACAAAAGGAGAAGACAAATAAAATAGACTATTCTAAAGAGAAGGACTTTAAAGAACTGTAATTATTGTAATTTTACAACTTAGATTAAAATTTAAGGGTTCCATCGGGATTCCTCCCACACGGGATTCCTCCCACTGAATTCCTCCCACGGGATTCCTCCCAAACGGGATACCTCCCACACGGGATTTCTCCCACACGGGATCCCTCCCACAGGATTCCTCCCAAACGGGATACCTCCCACACGGGATTCCTCCCACACGGGATCCCTCCCACACGGGATCCCTCCCACACGGGATCCCTCCCAAACGGGTATCTCCCACGGTATCATAGAATAAGAAGGAATAGAAATGAAAACCTCAAATATTTTAGGGAATATTGAAGAAAAGTTGCGCTTGCGCAATAAAAACATAATATGAAACTTGAATGGTACACATGTCAAGTTGAGACAAAACTGAAATAATATCTTTTTAATGAAAATATATCGAAAAGTATTAGATTTTTCTTCTAACTTTATGTCTCTACTGCAAAGAAATTAAATTTATGTTTATCTACTATTGTTTACATTTCACCACTGTCAATGTACTTTATGACGCAACTTGCGTAATCACTCGATTACAAAATGTAAACGTAACTTGCGTATAACTCAACAATTAATTGAATAATTTATGATAATAATTGAAATTAAAATACTTAAAAATATATAATTGGATATAAACATCTTTAACTCTCAGACCTTGAAAGAATTAAAAATCAGCTGCTAAGGATTTTTTGTAAACAAATTCATGCGCAACTCTAATACAAATGCCGTGATCATTATTTCTTAACCAAATATTTTTTAAGTCATTTTTTTTACTAAATTCATGTTGAAATGAATTTTTGTTTAAAGTTTTGCTAATACTATAAGGTTTCAATCCATTGTGAATAGGACAAATATGGCTGGACGATTGGCTGTATGGCTTTTAGTATACTATTAAAAAAGGCATTTATTTTTCATATCATTTCTCGATAATATCTGAAATCATGTGATTTTACTACAAGCCTTGTAGCCATTTAGGGCTTTCAAAAGTTCCAATTTTATTTCAGGCTAGCCAGGCAGAATCTTCTACCTGGATTCTATTCTATACTTTATCTTCTTTGCACAGTATTCCTCCCACACGGGATCCCTCCCAAACGGGTATCTCCCACGGTATTCCTCCCACACGGGATCTCTCCCACGGGATTCCTCCCAAACGGGATACCTCCCACAAGTATTTAGAGTAGAGATTTCGTGATTTTTAATAATTGTAAATTTTTAGGCGTCTAATTTCTTTTTAAAAATAATACTAGCGGATGCGCCCCGCAGGGGCTAAACATAGGAGAAAGCTACTGTGAAAATACAAAGAAATGCCCCTTAATAGGCGTTGCCACGAAAGGGACTATACCCGATAACTTTTAACAATGCTTATTTTGTAGAATGATTTATCTAAGACCATCTATAATACAAAGTAGAACGATGTCTGTCTGTCTGTTTGTTTGTCTGTCTGTTTGTTTGTGTAAAATGTAAAAACCAAAATTAAAATAGTTGGGTCGACTAACCCCCCCCCCCCCCCCCCTATTGATTGATCAAACCTCTTGGGACAAAGTCCCTAGAGGCTATGGTGAAGCCGCAAGTTCTATTATATAAAGTAGTAAGTTTTTTTGTTTGTAGCAAAGGATCTCGCTAACCGATATGGTTCTTCTTTACAATTCTTGATGGCTTAAGCCTATTTTTTAAAAATAAGTTTGAGTTTGGTTTTAGGCTATTTTTATGCTCTTCCATATCCCTACTCTAGATTCTAGGGGCGCATCCTCTAGTTTTTATAAATATTTTAACAGCTTAACATTGATATTAATATTCAGGGGCGTCGTTTCCTAATTGTAACCCATTCTATAACCACAATTTCCCACCATTTCAAGATTTTTAATGGAAGGTTGAAACAATGGATAAAAAATACGTGGATATTGTGACAGGAAATTTTTGTCGTCTATTTAGGTTGCTAAACAGGGAAAAAGGAATGTGATTCTGGCAAACAATCATAAAGGAAAATTTCCCCACAACCCCCTTCCCCTTTTTCCTCCCCTTCTTACCCATCTTTCTTCAATTACATAAAAAAAAACAAAATATACTTTCTTCGGGAGGTTTCGTGATTTTCTGTAGAATTGATTGTTAAAATAGCTACCCCTGGCTAATTCAATACGGTCCTCCATGGTCATGGTGGTGAGGAGGTATTGGGGTATGTTATATTAGCCAGCTAGGAGAAACATTTTATCTGGGTTTGCGCCAATCTCTCATAATATCCACGTACTCTATATCAATTCTGGTGATAAAGTTGGTTAGATATAAACCTATTGTTTATTCAAGGGCCACAACACTCCTCTTTGAAAAAAATTGAAAAAAAATGAAAAAAACATTTCTAAGAGGATAACGCCGATTAAATAATAAAAAAACTTTGAAATTAGGTAAATGTTTTGTCTAACCTTTCATATTTAACCTTGAAATTTCAGTTAAAGACATTGGCAAATTAATTTCCAATAAACTCCCACACTTTACCCAAGAACTTCAGGGATCTAAAGGGATAAGACAATGACCGATAAAATGATGTACATCCCCAATGATGATAAACAAAATTACCCCTTCTGTAGATTACAATTAGTGGTTGAAACTATATGAACCAACAAATCAAAATTCTAATCAAAGTCCCAAGGGTTGTAAAGCCATCAAGTAAGAAAAGGCCCAATGCTCCCTTACTCCCTGCAAGTACTTTCATTTAATTACAGGGATTCATGGATAGGTGAAGCGGATAAAACCGTTTCTCAGCTGTTATTAAATAAATATATTGTTTAGATTCTACATAATTTGTCCCCTCGGGGCTAACAGAAAAGAATATAGGACAAACGCAATCAATTGCTTGAAAGGGATGGATGATAAGCTAATTATTGGCAAATAGGGTTGGGCCGGATACTTTTTTGCCCGGATACCGGATAACGGATATCCAGCTGATTTCTAGTGCCGGATATCTAGCCAACGTTCAATATCCGGCAAATTACAGGATATCCAGGCGGAAAACCGGCAATCCGGTACTAAAAATATCCGGTATTCGGCCGGTTATTGAAAATGGCCGGATATCTGGCCCAACCCTAGTGTCAAACCAGTAGTAGTCAATTCAGTAGGATAAAAGTAAAGGCTATAAATTCAGGGATCTTTAGGGATAAGACAATGTGACAAATTTATTCCTTCTCTAGATTAATTATTTGACATGATTTCTAGTTTGAAAGAAACCAATAAAAATTCAATAATATTACCCAAAGTTCTTTAAGCCAATTACAATTTATGTTTGATTACGTTAATCATAGGCTTCCATGTTCTTTTGATAACTTATGGATTAGAAATAGCACAAGAACAACAAGAGTTCTTAGAAATAATCAACAGTACAATGTTCCATTTGTTAGACTTGAGACATATAAAAAATTCCCTTACTCTGATCTACCAAAGTTATGGAATGAAATCATTATTCCTAATACTAATCCTAATCCTGAAAATGATAATAATAATGACGAGGTTATGTATACTTTTAGCACAGTTATGTCAAGAAAACAGTTTTGTACTTTTATACTCTCTTTGCTTTCATAATTGATTTATTTTGTTTTATTTTTCTCTAAAATCCTATATCTATTTTTTTCATCCTTCTTATTATTTACTGATTCCTCTAACATAATATAAATGTTTATTTGTGTTTTTGTTTTTTTTACCATCCTCACAACTCAATTTAACTAAATTAAAGTTTCGTTTTTCCCTTTAACATTTAATTTTTTTATGTTCTTTTTTTTCTTTTTGTCTCCCTTAAAAAGGGGCTTCAGGAATCAAATACACTATCCTCATTTAGGTCAAGATAGTACTCCTGTAGCTCCTGGTGCATATCCTGAAAATTTTCCTTTTCCACCAATTTATATTTAGTTAATAATTAAACTCTTAGTATATATTATTTTATTTTTGTATGTGACTAAACATCATAATGTAAACTCTAAATTGTCGATAGATAGCAGCAATTTAGAGTATTGTATGTGCTATCTCCTAAGCTAGGGGGTACCTAGCAGCACCAAATAAACATTATTATTATTATTATTATTGAGTAAGTGGTTGTAAAAATTTGGGTACTAGTGCACTGCATCATCATCATTGCCATTTATCTCTTCTTTCCAGAGTATAGGCAACGCACAATGGTTCTCCATTTATCTTTGAATTGGGCCTCAGTAGAGGCTTCACTGAAAGATGAAAAATTCTTCTTTCTCAGTTCCTCAAGGAATTCCCTCCTCCAGGTTGTTTTTGGTCTGCCTGGTTTCCTTTTTCCTGTGAAGGGGTCCCAAGTCAAGGCTTGATTGGTTAAATCATCATGCCCTTTCCTTAGAGTGTGCCCCAACCATCTCCATTTTCTCTGTTTTATTGTCAGTTTGATGTCTGACATATCACTGCGCTCTAAAAGCTCAGCATTTGTGATCTTGTTTGGCCAAAAGATCTTGTGGATTCTCCTAAGACATTTGTTGACATATGTCTGTAGCTTGGAGACCACTGCTGTGTTTAGGAACCAAGTTTCGGTCCCATACAGCACAACAGAGAGAACATTTGACTTGAAAAGTCTTAACTTGGTCTTTAAGGAGATGATGTTGGAATTCCAAATTTTGTTCAAGCTGGCAAAGGCTGTTCTAGATTTGTTAATTCTAACTTTAACATCTGTCAAAGTGCCTCCTGCTTCATCAATTTTACTTCCAAGATACTCAAAGCAGTTCACATCCTCAAGAATTTGGTTTCCAATAGTTATTGGTTCTTGGGAGTTTGCATTTAATCTGAGTATTTTAGTTTTTGGATCATTTATTTCAAGTCCAACTTTCTTGGAAGTTTCATCTATCATGTTAGTCCTTCTTTGCATTTGACTTCTATTGCTTGTTAACAAGGCAATATCATCAGCAAAGTCCAGATCTCCCAAATATTTGGGATTGCCAAATAACTGCCAGCGAATGTCATCATTGCTTTCACAGTTCTTCATGATCCAGTCAATGGCAAGGAGGAAAAGGAAGGGAGAGAGAAGGCATCCTTGTCTGACACCTATTACAATCTCAAAAAAGGTTGATAGTTTACCTTTATACATAACATTTCCACCTCCTTTAGGATAGATAGCTTTAATGATATTGATTATCTTTTCTGGAATGCCATAGTGTCGGCAGATTTTCCAGAGAGATTTCCTGTCTAAAGAATCAAATGCTTTTTTGTAGTCAATAAAGTTTACAAAAAGCTCAGAGTTCCATTCCTTGGATTGCTCTATGATGATTCTTAGATGTGTCTAGGTCTGCTTTCATGACCTCAGCTAGGATGTTATCAGGTCCAGCGGCCTTGTTATTTTTCAAACTTTTAATGGCCTCTTTGATTTCCAATAGATTTGGCGCTCGACAGTCAATGTCAAGTGCATCTGAGGGTGGAATCTCAGTTTCTTCCTCTGGAACTGGAAGATTCAGCAGTTCAGTGAAATGCTCTGCCCATATATTTAGAATATCCTTATCAGTTTTAAGGAGTGAACCATCCTTGTCCCTGATGTGTGATCCTGATTTGAGTACTTTACCTGCAATGCTCTTAGTAATCTCATAGACATCTTTCATTCTATTTTGATTAGCAGCATTTTCTGCTTGCAAGGCAAGGTTTTCCAAGTGTTCTTTTTTGTCAATTCTGACACTTTTTTGGATTTCCCTGCTAAGCATCTTATACAGGTCTTTATCTTCTGGAGAGTTTCTAGAGAGTGTCTTTTGTCTTACCTCTCTTCTTTGATCCATGAGATCAATGGATCTTTGAGTGATCCACGGCTTTTGGTTAGCCTTTTTGAAACCTAATTTTTCTTGGCTAGTATCATTATAAACTTTTTTGATACCTTGCCAAATATCTTCCACTCCATCTTCCTCTTGAAGAGTTAGCTTGTAACTTTTTAGAGTTTTGGAGGGTTGTTAAATTATATTTCTTCCACGGGTTAGGCTTTGTGTCCTGCTTTTTAAATCTAAGCCGAACTTTAGAAGATAGAAGATAATGGTCTGAATTAACATCAGGTCCTCTTTCAACCCTGACATCAAGGAGAGAACCTTTAAAGCGTCTAGATATACATATGTGGTCTATCTGGTTAAAGGTTCTTTGATCTGGTGATCTCCAGGTGGCAGTATGAATCTTTTTGTGTTTAAAGATAGTTCCACCAATGACAAGTTTGTTTTCAGTACAAAAACTTACAAGTCTATCACCATTGTCATTTTCCTTGCCATTACTTAAGCCTAGGCCATATCTGCCCATGACTTCTTCTAAATTCTCATTATTACTCCCCACTTGAGCATTGAAATCTCCTAGGAGCATGGTCATATCCTTTTTTTTATGACTACTGCATACTAATATGAATTACAATGTCCCCTCTCGCCCTTTTAACAAGGATGACATCTTCCATAAAAGCAAAGCTTTGAAATGGTATGGACAGAGGAATATTAATATTTTGTCAAAAATAATATATTTATATTTTGTTTGTAAAACTGAATAAACAAAATATAAATATATCATTTTTGACAAAATTATACGTAACGGGGTAGTTTCACGAAATGCATTTGAACTTAGTTTATTGAACCGGATATTTATTCCTGGTTAATTGGTTAAACTGCATTTATTTGGCATATAATTGAAAGAATTTTAATTTTCTACCACGTAGTTTTTAAAATATCAAGAATTGAAAATTGTCTTTTTAAATTGCATATATCACAAAAAGACGATTTTCAAGTCTTCATATTTTAAAAACTACGTGGTAGAAAATTGAAATTCTTTTAAATATATGCCATATAAATATAGTTTAACCCATTAACTAGCGAAAAAATATGCGGTTTAAGTTCAAATGCATTTTGTGAAACTTCCCCTTTGTTGCAAAACTTCTTAAATACAGAATACTGTTTAAGAACATACTTACATTTTTAGGACTTGATTATAGAGATTCTTTGTCTATAACATTGTACCTTATTGTAATAGGAATCAGTTCACCAAAAATCGGATCAATCGCATGATTATATTCCCATAAAAATTGTTGTTAAAATTTTAAAAAACAAGATGTTTAAATTGGACGTACGGACATTCTGGTAACGATCACAGAGTTGCTACGCTTTCTAAATAGTACCTAACTACTAAAGGAATCATCATATAAAGTTTAAAATCGATAGGACAATTCTAACATGCCTAAATTAAAGAAAAAAGCTATCCGTTATGCACATACGTACGGACCGACCCTAATTATAGAAAAGCTTTGCTTTTAAGAATTACAAAAAATTTGTAAACTAAGGAATACAATTAATTTTAAATAGTTAACTATCCATTTATCCTGAAATAATTATGAAAATGTAAATTGATTAAAATTGATAAGTTATATTCATTGGTTGAGGGGACATTGGGCTGTTTATTACACTAGTCCCCAAAATATTATAATAACGTTTTATTATTCGTATAACTCTGTGGACTTTTATTGAATCTTAATTGGTTGGATCCAAAGTTGAGTGTCCAAACGTTTCAACCACTAATTGTAATCTATATAAGGTGTAATATTGTGTAAACTTAGGGCCAATGTCTTATCACTTTAGATCACTGTGTTAAATTACATTCTAAATTCAATCTGAACCTATAATTACGTGATTATTATATTAAGTATCATGTATGAATATTAATAAAATTATGTTTAATTAATCACAACTAGGATAAAAAAGAGATATAGTTGCCATTCCTTAATTTTCGTACGAAATGTACAACTTAAGATCTCGTAAATGGCTGCATATAAGTTTTGTACTTTTTTAAAATAATTTCTAGAATTGAAAATCAAATATAAAATGAATTTAAAAATAAAGAATAATTAAATTTTTTTGGCGCTGAGGACGACATTTAGAATCACTTAAGGTCATTAATAAGTGCTAGTTTCTCTGAAATTTGTACAATACTGGATATATTATTACTTGGATGTGAAACTAGATATAGAATTGTCTTTTCTTCATTTTAGTAGGAATGTAAATCTGCAACTTAAGATCTCGTAAATGGCTGTATAGAAGACTTGTTTTGAAAATCGAAGTAAAGTAATAGAACATAAGATTTTATTTAATTTTTTTTAGCACAGAAGACGACATTTAGAATCAACCGAAATCTATTTTTTTGTCATTTTTAAATATTAGTTTCCCTGAAAAAATAATTACCCTATACTGTAGATTTTAATTGGTGCTTGAAACGTTAGGACACTCAACTTTAGGAAACAACCTTTTAAAATTCAATAAAACTCCCCAAAGTGTTAAGCCAACGAATAAGAATAAATTATTATAAAACTTGGCGTACAAATGTAACAAAGAGCCCAATGTCCCCTCCCTCCCTGAAACAAATTTTCTTTGTTTGAATAAAAAAAATTCAAATTATTCTAACTTATTATTTGCCCTTTGTATTGTATTTAAAGCCAAGACAGACAATAATAAAAAAACAAGGATGGCAAAATCCATAAGTAACGAAGTTCAAAAATTATAAATGGATATCAGGAAAGAATTTACTAAGCCTTTAAAATCACGCAACCTTTAAATCCCGAAAACTTACAAATCTAGGAATTGATCTAGCACCCCAAATAACAGAAAGATGAACAAAACATTGTATAGATTAGATGGGCATATGTCATAGGAATCTTGACTAAAAATTTCAGCTGTCTTTCTTGAACAGAAGCCGAGAAAATCTCGTTTCCCCCATAGCGTTACGGACTGACTGACTGACGGACAGACAAAGTGAATTGTAGAGTATCTTCGCTACAAACAAAAATTGTTAAATGAATTACAACATCAATGAAAAGCTTGATAAATTTCTAACATAAAAATGAACATAGACAAATATAGTGTAGGACAATTTTAATTCAATTCTAAGTTAACTATGAGATACATTCATGATCCATAAAGGGGCGGATAGAAGAACGGACAAACTTTTAAACCGGTTCCAATCCAGCGGATAATTATCGGATTCGAAGCCATACCGGAAAAAGCAGGGTTAAGTTTGAATAAGGGGGAGATTGGAAATTTGCGAATTATTTTGACACTTTAAATATCCTATAAAATATGCTGAGTTTTCATTTGATAAGTCTAATATTTAATTTTATCAGATCATGACGAAAATAAGAAGGAAGGTCTTTTTTAAAGATATGTTTAAGGATAATTTATGTTTACGAGGGGGGATGGATGCGCCCCCTTCCTTGGGGGGGAGGGGGGGATGTGTAACACCACCTTTCGTAACAGAGGCACTATAAAAAGAAAAAAAAGTTTTTGTCTAAAGCAACTAATCTCTAAAATAGCTTGAACAACATATCCTGCAGAAAATAACAAGGAAACCCTCAAAGACTCAACGATGCACCATTAGCACGCAGCGCACGTAAATGCGCGAATTAGAGCGATTTTACGCGCATTTTTTCTCTTTTGCTACACCCTCCATAGACATCATATGATTTCTGTAAGTAACCAATTCTAATTCTGCGCTAATTTAGGTTCAGCTAAAGGGATCTAAAGGGATAAGACAATTGCCGATAAATTTATGTATATCCCCAATGATGATACACAAAATTACCAATTTTGTTGATTATAATTATTGGTTGGACATTAAACTTAATGAACAACCAATATTAAATCAAAATTCAATAAAAGTCCCCAAAGTTATTAGGACAACGAATTAGAAAAACTTAGGGGACTAGTGTAATAAACAGCCCAATATCCCCTCCCTCCCTTTCTTTCTTCTTATTTTAGACATGCTCCCTAATCTAATACTTAATGAACATACATTATTTCTAGAAAGGATTATTAATTAGGTCACATTTAAATTACTTTCGTCTTAAAGACTTTAAAAGGTAAAAACATGATTACTGTTGAAACTTTTATTCACTATGGTATCTAAAGGGATAAGACAATCGCCGATAAATTGATGTACATCACCAAAGAGGATACACAAAATTACCCCTTCTGTAGATTAAGATTGGTGGTTGAAACATTTAAACACTCAATTTTATGCACCGACCGATTAAAGGTCCCCAAAGTTGTTCACTTGACACTTTAATTAGGACTTTTGGGTAATTCACACTTCAACCCTTAAAGATGGTGAGTTAAGGTTTCGTGATTTGTTTACTTTAAATGCAACCAAAGCACAGAATATGACGCTGTGTCGGCAATAACACAATCCTAAGGATCTTTTACTAGAGCTCGATCTTTAAATCGTTTATAGGTGATTTAAACCGGGGCGATTCATTTGGCGCACCATCAAATTATTAATATCAATCTTTGGTATTATCCTCTTAGAAATTTTTTTTTCACTATTGAAAATATGAGTACCCCCCCCCCCCCCCCCCCCAATAGCGAACTATGAAATCTGGCCGCAGCGCTCGGCTCCCTAGCCTGCCTAGCCGCAGCGCTCGGCCCCCTTGCCTGCCTAGCCGCAGCGCTCGGCCCCCTTGCCTGCCTAGCCGCAGCGCTCGGCTCCCTAGCCTAAAACCTAACCTAAAATAGTTGTTCGTCGGTAGTCGGGGGGGGGGGGGGGGGTACAAAATTGAAAAAAATTGAAAAAAAAATTTCTAAGAGGATAACGCCCAATCTTTAAATCGAATTTGCATGGGTGATTTGAATCGGGCAGTGGCGCGGGCCCGGCGCGCCAATGCCACTCACCGAGTGGCATTGGCGGTTTAAATCGGGGTGATTTATTTAATAAATAAATATTTTTTTTTAATTACTTTAATATTTTATTGCAAAACTATCGTGAAAACATTTTTATAGTTATTCTTAAAATAAATTATTTATTAATGTTTTATATAAAATACTATACTGACACGGTATTTTATATAAAATACCTTACTGACACTGCTTAAGTAATAAAGTTGTACTGGCGCGGATCGATATTCTAGTGAGTGCGCAAGCGATTTAACAACACCGCACCGAAAATCTTTTAAAAATCAGGTGCGCTGTGGCTTACCACCAGCGCGCCTACGGTTCACCTCTGAATCGCCCCGATTCAGCGCGGCATAAAAACGATTTAAAGATCAAGCTTAGGACTTTCAGTCAACCTAGCAAAGTTTTTCGTAGAGGGACAAAGTGTCTAAAAAATCAGCCATGTGATGGTCATAAAAATGAGGGATTATCTATCTATTTTCTAGGTGTTTTCTTTCCTACTTCTCCTCTCAAATCTCTCATTTTTATGATGTCACATGGCTGATTTATAAGAAACTTGTTCCGCTGCAGGACCCCCCCTTGCATACCTAATTTAGGGTGCTGCAGCTAAGGCTCCCCTCCCCTACTCTTAATACGAATCTCTAACGCTTGAAAGAGCAGCAGTAGCTACAAATGTTTACATCTTTAGTATTAATGCGGTCTGGGGACTCGAACCCGACACCTTCCCAACAGTTGAGCCGACGTTAAACCACTAGCCCATAATTGCGGGTTAAAAGCAATCAATTATATATTCCCTTTATGCCTGGCCTTAACCCTAAATTCGGCAACATATGAAATATATTGCCGATGTTAGCGAAAATTTTCATAGTACGTGATTATGTTCATAAGACCGGCCTTATAGGGATCGAGATATAGCTATTGTTAACTAATTTAAACTAGTGTTGTGACTCTAGACAGGAATCTAAAGGGATAAGACAATGGCCGATAAATTAATGTACATCCCAATGATTATACCCAAATTATCCCTTCTGTAGATTACAATTAATTGTTGAAACGTTTGGACACTCAACTAAATAAACCAACCAATAAGATTCAATAAAAGTCGCCAAGGTTGTTAAGCCAACGAATAATAATCTTTTCCTATAAGACTAGTGTAATAAACAATTCAATGTCCCCACCCTCTCTGGCCTTCAGGACATCTTTCCTTTAAAGAGAAAAATAGCTAAGAACTTGCCATTACTCATGAAATTGGCAGCTCAACGGACATTCAGAAATCTCACTGTTTTATAGAATACTAGCGGCTTCGCCCCTAGCCTCTAGGGGCTTTGCCCCAAGAGATGGTAAAAAAAGTGTGGAAACCTTCCACAAAGGTTACAAAAAAAAAAAAAATGCAGCCTGCGGCAGCCTGTAGCAGAGCAAAATAAAAAATAAGGGGGGGATTTTTTTTTGTTTTTGGGGGGGTTAGGGGTGTCCCATCCCCCACGAAAATAGCTTAAAACCACCACAGGACCAATAGGTATATACCCTCAAGAGTAGAATCCGATCGGTTCAGTGGTTACCGAGATCTTAAGCTTCAGACGGACAGACAGACGGACAGACATCGTTCTACTTTATAGATGATGTGATCTGGAATTAGAACCTTTTCACCTCTCCGTAAGTTTGGTTTGTTTTGTTTGTCCGTCAAGGTCTCACAAACCGCTAAATCAAATGAATTGTTTAGTTTACAAAAGCATCATATTAATATCAGGTTTGTTTTGTGCTTCTAAAAGTTAAAATTAAGCCTTTGTCTGGTTTTAAGCTATTTCTCTTTCCTATTGAATTGAGAGCCCCAAGATGCTAAAGGAGAAGTCGCTAGCTTTATTTATCATAATAATTATCTCAGTTTCTGCTATAATAACACATTGACATTAAGGGGAATAATTGTAAAATATTTCAGTTCTAGGGTTAACCTCAAGCATTGCGGTCAGCCTCCTGTAATTGCCCATACACAGATATATAGAAACGGAAGGTATTATATATGTTTATTTACACAATAAAGTTAACATATCTACGTAGTGAAGCTTTTCTATAATTAGGGTTTGTCCGTCCGTCCGAGACGGATAGCTTTTTTCGTTAGTTTAGGCATGTTAGAATTGTGCTATCGATTTCAAACTTTGCATGGTGATTCCTGTAGTTAGGTACGATTCCGAAAGCGTAGCAACTCTATAATTATTACCAGGATGTACGTACGTCCATTTTAAACAAATTTTTAACAACTAATTTTTATTTGATATAATTATCCGATTGATCTAATTTTTGGAGTACTTATTACTTATTACAATAAGGTACAATATTATAAGCGAAGCATCTCTATAATTAAATCCTAAAAACTTAAGTATTTCCCTAAACATTATCTTGTATCAAGAAGTTTTTCAACACATTTACTCACAATTTTGCTTTGACTCTTATTCATTTGTATTCTGATTATTCAGTTCTGACACTATATAAGTGTTAATGTCCGTTTGTCCTATGGGTTCAAAGCTTTGCTTTTATGGATGTTGTCATCCTTGTTATTACAATTTCAAGTTTAATTTCTTGACATTTATTATTATTACAAATATTTCAACCAAAATTGAATTATCTAGGAAAGGTTAAATAGAAATACTTGGTCTTTTCTTCAATTAAAAAAAATTCATAAAATTTATATAAGATAAAATATTCATTAGTATTTTTCCACTGGGCTATGTGTCCAAAGTGGGAGGAGTTCGTTACCCCCTCAAAATAATCTAATTCGTGTATCATAAATATTATACTTCTTTGATAAATATGGTTAAAAGAATTATCATTTTAGAAAATGGAGATTGAACAACAAGTTGAACAAAATTCTAATAATAATGGTAAACATTTTTTTAAATATTAAAATTTACTTACATCTATAAAAGGTTTTTTTTAATGTTTAATAATCTAATCATAAAATAAAATTTTCAGGTAAAATTATTGAAAGTGAAGAAAGTGGCCAAGGACTGGCAGATCGTTTTCTACAACAGGTAAAGAACACAGTAGTCTAAAAAGTAAAAGCTTTTTATAATGCCAAAAAATGACGTCATACTAGCCTACCATTGCAATTGGTCAATCAAAATGTATACTATTACTGCCCTGCCATTGGTAATTTAGTCTGAGTGTTAGCCAATTATTGGTCATTTGTATTGTATGAAAACATTTTTTTAGGCAATATAAAAGAGCTTCTAAAAAGTATAACATAACCACAGGATGCTAACGCACAACACATTTTTTTGTTAAGTTAGTTTCAACCATTAAAAGATGCATTAAAAGATATGCCATATATTAGAGAGAGAGAGAATGAGCTGTTTATTATACTAGTCCCTAAAGATTTTCAATAGCTTTTCTTATTCGTTGTCTTAACACTATTAGGGACTTTTACTGAATTTTGTTAAGTGTTTAAACGTTTCAACCACTGATTATAATCTACGGAAGGTATAATTTTGTTTGTCATCATTGGGGATGTACATTAATTCATCGGCCATTGTCTTATCTCTTTAGATCCCTGTGGAATCTAAGGTTTATAATAGTTTATTCAGCCTCAGATTTATTTCAGGAATCTGAGGGTTTGACTAAGTTGAAAGATGCTGAGAGAATGGACTTTCAACAGGAAGGGGACAGGTGGAGTAATCATTTGATTTGTAGAGAAATTAGAGTTCCAACCTTTTAATCCTTATAAGAAAGCAAAAGAATGCTTGTCTGTCTGTACTAAAATGGCTCTTTTATAACTAGGGGCGGGTTGTAATTATTTTAAAAGATGGTACCTAAATCCTCCCTTGAGAAATCATTCATAAAAATATAACCTCCCTTATCCGCCCAAAATTTTTTTTAACTTTTATTTAAACTAAGATTTTAGAATTAGGGGGTCAGGAAGCAGCGTTGCGGAGCCGTTTGATTTTGGTGCAGCTCCGGTTCCGGATTTGGCTCCGGCTCCTACCTAAAATCAAGAAAAACTTGACATATTTTTTCCCCACGTCTATTTGTGACTTTTGAAGGTTTTAAAAGTTCAATTTTCGATAAAATTGGACTTAAAACTTAATATGGGTTTTTGCACATGACAAAACAGAGTTACCAAAATATAATTCATAAAAAATCTCTTTATTTATCTAGTCTGGAACGGGAGCCGTTTTTAACGAAAATTACGGCTCAAGCAAAATATGGCTCCTGGCTCCGGCTACGCAACACTGCCAGGAGGCCTCTTAGGGCTAGTTACTATGGTATATGACTTTATTGATATATCAGAACTTCCTTAAAATTATTAAAATATTACTGATTTTCAGTTTTAAAAAGTGATATTTATTTTTAGAGTTGAAGAGGGTGAGCCAGAAGGATTAGGCCTGTGTCCAAGATGTTCTGAAAGTGTTTACCTGGCAGAATCCAGGCTGGGGGCTAATGGAACAAGGTTCCATGTTGCCTGCTACACTTGCAAAGTATGCAACAAGTAAGTTGATTAAAACCAGTTCCCAGCCATACTAAAAATCATGTATCGCATTGTATATTACGAAAATTTTCTACGAATAGTAAAATAATGGGGGCTAATAGAACAAGGTTCTATGTTGCCTGCTACACTTGCAAAGTTTGCAACAAGTAAGTAGATTGGAACAGTTCCAAGCCATACTAAAAATCATGTATCGTATTATAGTATAGAATATTTTCTACGAATAGTTAAATAATTGGGGCTTATGGAACAAGGTTCCATGTTGCCTGCTACACTTGCAAAGTATGCAACAAGTAAGTTGATTAGAACCAGTTTCAGCCATACTAAAAAAAATCATGTATCGTATTGTATTATAGAATATTTTGCACAAATATTAAAATAATGGGAGCTAATAAAACAAGGTTCCTCTTTTTATCTAAAGTCCGTAAATTTATTGATATGTTATATTTTATGTAAAACTTATTACTTGGACTTGTAAAGAAACTGTTTCAGTATCTAAAAGGTCTGTTTTGTAATAATTTTTATATCTTTATATCTTTTTAGATGTCTTGACTCTATGAATGTATCAGACGGGCCTGATGGAGAAATATACTGTGAACCTTGCCATAAATCTAAGTAAGTATGGTCTTAAAATTCATGTTAACAGTCTATTAATTGACAAGTCTTTATTTTGAGTTATGAGCTGAACTACAACAAGCCTGTTTGTGTTTGTGATTTTTTGTTATCTTTCTAATGTAAAACTACTGATGACTTAAAATCTTTTTTTGAGAGTAGATATAAAAGGATTAAAAAGATAATCTAATTAATATTTGTAAGCTTTCAGTGGTTATTAAAAGTGTGATATCCTTCTTCAGATATTTTTTAATTGATTTTTCCGTATTTGTTCGAAACCGAATAATATCCGGTTGATTAGAACTTGTTCTAGGCCTTACTAAAAAAACTATGTCTAGGATGCGAGAAATAACTATTCTCTAACTTGCCTTATAACCCTTTAATATTAAGGTTTTATAATCAAACGCCTCATGCAGTTCAGACCGATGCCATCCTGGTGGAGGAAACTGATCCAAACATGTGCATCAACTGCCATGGCAAAGTTTTTGAGGTAAGGTAACCTTAGTCCCTTTAACCTGAAAATATTGTGTTGTCAAAGATTTCTGTGAACTATAAATATGAGATATTTGAAGAATAGCATGGTTTTTACAAAATGTTATTACCAGAGCTTTTTTTGCCTGAATCTTAAGTTCACAATACCTGCAAGATTAAGCTTTACACACAAATTCCTATTGCATACTCACTCAATCAATTAACCCAAGGCTGTTTATTACACAATTCCCCAAAGTTTTTCAATATCGTTTTCTTATTAGTTAGCTTAAAAATTTTGGGAACTTGAATTTTACTTGGTTGCTTTAATTAGTTGAGGGCCCAAAAGTTTCAACCACCAATTGTAATTTATAGAAAGGGTATCATCATTGGGGATGTATAATGTATATCAACTTATTGAACAATTGTCTCAGTCACTTACTCATATTTCTTGTTTAGTTGGAGAAGGTGAAAACAATTGGTGGAGTGTACCAAAAGGCTTGTCTGTGTTGTGTTACAGAAGAATAATATTTCTTATTTAGTTGGAGAAGGTGAAAACAAATGGTGGAGTGTACCACAAGGCTTGTCTGCGTTGTGTTACAGAAGAATAATATTTCTTATTTAGTTGGAGAAGGTGAAAACAAATGGTGGAGTGTACCACAAGGCTTGTCTGGGTTGTGTTACAGAAGAATGATATTTCTTATGTAGTTGGAGAAGGTGAAAACAAATGGTGGAGTGTACCACAAGGCTTGTCTGTGTTGTGTTACAGAGGAATAATATTTCTTATTTAGTTGGAGAAGGTGAAAACAAATAGTGGAGTGTACCACAAGGCTTGTCTGTGTTGTGTTACAGAGGAATAATATTTCTTATTTAGTTGGAGAAGGTGAAAACAAATGGTGGAGTGTACCACAAGGCTTGTTTGCGTTGTGTTACAGAAGAATAATATTTCTTAGTTATTTGGAGAAGGTGAAAACAAATTCTGGAGTGTACCACAAGGCTTGTCTGAGTTGTATTACAGAAGAATAATATTTCTTATTTAGTTGGAGAAGGTGAAAACAAATGGTGGAGTGTACCACAAGGCTTGTCTGCGTTGTGTTACAGAGGAAAAATATTTCTTATTTAGTTGGAGAAGGTAAAAACAAATGGTGGAGTGTACCACAAGGCTTGTCTTCGTTGTGTTACAGAAGAACAATATTTCTTATTTAGTTGGAGAAGGTAAAAACAAATGGTGGAGTGTACCACAAGGCTTGTCTGTGTTGTATTACAGAAGAATAATATTTCTTATTTAGTTGGAGAAGGTGAAAACTAATGGTGGAGTGTACCACAAGGCTTGTCTGCGTTGTGTTACAGTTAGGGAGTTGAATCCATTTTTATAGAAGCAGAAATATAATCTATGATTATGGTTTGGACCCTCTAAAACTGTAATCTACCTTTCCACTTTCCCCTCTCTTGGTGAAGATATCTTCAACGCCGATACGATTTTTGAAATGTAAGATTCTACTTTCCCCTCTCTTGGTGAAGATATCTTCAACGCCGATACGATTTTTGAAATGTAAGATTCCACTTTCCCCTCTCTTGGTGAAGATATCTTCAACGCCGATACGATTTTTGAAATTTAAGATTCCACTTTTGCCTCTCTTGGTGAAGATATCTTCAACAAGAGAGACAAAAGTGGAATCTTATATTTCAAAAATCGTATCGGCGTTGAAGATATCTTCACCAAGAGAGGGGAAAGTGGAAGGGTAGATTACAGTTTTAGAGGGTCCAAACCATAATCATAGATTATATTTCTGCTTCTATAAAAATGGATTCAACTCCCTAACTGTGTTACAGAGGAATAATAATTCTTATTTAGTTGGAGAAGGTGAAAACAAATGGTGGAGTGTACCACAAGGCTTGTCTGCGTTGTGTTACAGAGGAATGTCAGAAACATTTAGATTCAACAAACTTCTTTGATTCAAGCAATGGTAACTATTGTTATTATCTTTGACTACTCACTGAGGCATTAAAGCTTTTTCATTTGGGGAAGGTGGTAATTACCCCTTTACCCCCACCCCCATTGGATGTACTTGACTGCGCTATAAATATTTATGTTTGTACAACATCTGAAAATCCACAAAAGATTGTTTATAAAATAAACTCTGAATCTTTCATTACAAAAATATAAATGTATGGATGAAATAATCGAAATACCTCATGAAAGAGTAACATACAATAGTTTTTACTCCATTTTAATAATTTACAACCCACAATAGCTAATGAAAGAACAACTGAACATACTTATTATTAAAGAAAAATTGGGGAGGGAACTTATTGTAACTTGACTAGGTCATAAAATGCTCTTTAAAGTTTCATTCTTTGAATTTCGAAGATGGCTGCAAAAATGGACCAAGCTCAAACATATATATTGATTGTTTTGTTTTAGCAGCAAATTATAGATTTGAAAATTTAAAGCTATTTTATCGTATTTAACATAATTATTTTGTATTTAGGTAAAATTTACTGTGAGGTTTGCTACAAGAAAGTGAATGATATCCACAAGAATGAATTTGTAAAGGCTCTGACACCCAACAGGTAACTAGTTACAACTAAGAACAAAGCAGCAATAAAAACAGTATAAGTTAGTTGCACGGTTATCTCTGAAGAACACTATAAAGACCTCAGAGTTTAGGGACACAGCTAGAATTACACCAGTCAATAACTTATCAAACAACAGGGTAAAGTTTTAGTGCTTCTAAATGAGGATATGTCAATTCTTTTGACGGGAGATTTTTTGATAATTAAAAATTATAAATAGCACAATTTTTCAGGGAATGTTCTCCAAATCCAAGTGCTGGTTACCATCCCTCTCACAAGTAAGATTATTTCTTGTTATGCAGCAAAGATATTAACTTAAGCTTTCATGTCTATCTGTAATGCCATTATTTGTTTGTTTTTCTTTCATGTATAAATACACTAGCAGCTACGCCCCTAGAGGCCTCTAGTGGCACTATAAATGTTTGGTGTTTTTAAAAATTTTAAATAATACAATACCTTGCAATGTTGCGAAGGAGTCTCTATCAAATTTCTACAATACTTTGCAATGTTACAAAGGAGTCTCTATTCAAGAAAAAAAATTTCGATTTATTGTGATTTCTCTTGGGAGGGTGGTGGTACCCTCCCACAAAATAGTAATAAACCTTCCCGGGAATTATGAGAAGCTACCCTGTTAAGGAGATCCCGATCGGTACAGCAGTTAGCAAGATCCTTTGGTACAAACACACAGACAAACATCCTGTTACTTTTGTATAAGGATTGTTTAACACTGTTAGTTAACCATTTATTCCAAATGGAGTGTCTTAAAGATATTATGGCAGATACTTTTGCACCCAATAATGATCTCATTTGTAAGAAAAATAATTTTAAACACTCTTAGGTGGTGTCATTGGAATATGTTTATGAACCCCATGATGTACTTGTGAATATAAAACACTATTACTTACTTCTAGGTGTCCCAGATGTAGTGGTTAGGTGTATGCTCCGGGGAAGGTTCATGTTGGCATGAAATACTAATATTTTACTCCTAGGTGTCTCAGGTGTAGTGGGAAGGTTTATGTACCCAAGAAGGTGCATATTTTTACGAAATACTAATATTTTACTCCTAGGTGTCCCAGGTGTAATTGGGAGGTGTATGCACCCAAGAAGGTGCATGTTGGCATGAAACACTATTATTTTACTCCTAGGTGTCTCAGTTGTAGTGGTAAAGTTTATGTACCCAAGAAGGTGCATGTTTTTACGAAATACTAATATTTTACTCCTAGGTGTCACAGGTGTAATGGGGAGGTGTATGCACCCAAGAAGGTGCATGTTGGCATGAAACACTATTATTTTACTCCTAGGTGTCTCAGTTGTAGTGGTAAAGTTTATGTACCCAAGAAGGTGCATGTTTTTACGAAATACTAATAATTTGCTCCTAGGTGTCCCAGGTGTAGTGGGGAGGTGTATGCACCCGAGAAGGTGCATGTTGGCATGAAACACTATTATTTTACTCCTAGGTGTCCCAGATGTAGTGGGGAGGTGTATGCACCCGAGAAGGTGCATGTTGGTATGAAACAGTGGCACAAAGCCTGTTTAGTTTGTGAAATTTGTTCTGCAATTCTTGATGCTGCACATATAAATGAGGTGAATATTTTATAATTGAGCTACTCTATATCAACTTTGGAGTGCATTTGTTCTATTTTTTAAACAAGTCAGAAATATATAAATGGGTTCTTATATAAAACAATTTTTTGGCCCAGGCGTTTCCACTAAATTCTAACAATACACTTAAATTTGAAGCAATATAATTTATGAAAAGAAACATTTTACACGGAGCACTAGAAAGATTAGCATTAACATTATTGAATGTATTAATTGGAGGATTTTTTTCTCAATATTTTTCAGTTTGAAGATTTTTTTCTCTCAACTTTTTTGAAAACATTAAAACATATATTAATATATTTTAGACTGGAAATGGTGAGCAAGTGTACTGCCCCAAGTGTTACAAGAACTCAGTCAAATATCCCCTCCTTTTCCCACCATCTCAATAAACAGGGTTTCAATACAAAGAGGGAGGGGACATAAGGCTGTTTATTACACTAGTCCCCAAACGATTTCTTATTCATTGACTTAAGAACTTAAGGAACTTTATTGAATTTTATTAAGTAGGTTCATTAAATTGAGTGTCTAAAAGTTTGAACCACTAATTATAATCTACAGAATGGGTAATTTTGGGTGTCATTATTGTGGAAGTACTTCAATTTATCAGCCATTGTCTTATCCCTTTATATCCCTGGTATCAATATGATTTAACAAACTAATTATTTATTCTATTTATGAGATTATTTATTATGTAGTCATTATTATGCACCATTATTTACAATTATTTAAATAAACCATTGATATTTATTGTTTGTTTTTAAAATTGAAGCTTTTCTATAATTCTGTTCGTCCGTCCATACATCACAGACAGTTAGATCTTTTCGTAAATTTAAACAGGTTAGAATTGTCATATCGATTCCAAACTTTTCATGATGATTCCTGTAGTAGTTAGGTACGTTCTAGGTACGGACGTATAGAACCTAATAATAGACGAGCTTTACTTTTTAGAAGAATGGATAAATATTATTAAACAATTTTAGATGATTTTTGTGAGACAATGAAAATTGAGTGGTCTGTCATATTTGATCTCAAAAACGGCTGTTTACCGTACTGCTTGGGCAGGCTTTAGGCTATTTGGATATATAATACATTTTTAGACTTATAGAGGTTGCATGAATATTAAAAAAAATAATAGTTATTTATCGCATCGAATTATAATATTTTTCTGCGGATGGTAAAATGAATAATCAGATTTATAAACCTTTCTTGTGCGAACATACACTGAGCTGCCAGCAATTCAGCAGCAACCAATTTTAAAAGTTATTCTATGCTAAAATAACAGGATGTCTCTATATCTGTTTAAAAATGTTCTTACTGCTGCTATATCAGGTTTGTGACATATTCGGAGAAATGCCTTGCATTTAGCTAACTAGAGCAATATTTACCTAATTGTCCTTATGTCTAAAGTAGTAATTTTTTTGTCTGTAGCTCAAGACACTGTTCCGATTTAGTTCTCAATTTTAGGGAAGCTTTATATAGGTCCTTATGTGTCTTTGGATTATTTGTCATCCCTATCCCTTTCCTTTCCTAGATGATAGGGCGCAATTTTTATCCTTATAATAAAGTAACAGGGTGTTTGTTTGTCTGTACCAAAGGATCTCGCTAACCGCTGAACCGAGCAGGTTTTCCAAAACAGGATAGCTCCCATAGATCCCGGGAAGGTTTTGGAGAGGGTACCACAACACTCCCAAGAGCAATACAAAAATCGAAACAAATTTAAATATTTGAGAGACTTTAACATAAAGAGGTAATGCAGACACTTGAACAAAAAAAACATTTAAAGTGCCACTAAAGGCCTCTAGGGGCGTAGCCGCTAGTATTCTATAATGTAGTATGGTTTTTATTGTCTGTAGCCTAAGATTTAAATTCAACACTGAACCAATTGAGTTCACTCTTCACAGGATGGTTTTAACCTATTTGTTTTGTTTTTTAAATTAACATCTTGGGATGGTGTTACTGTTAAGCTATTTTTCTGCTTTCCCTCTCCTTTATAGAGCTCCTAGATGCAAGGGTCGCAACCGCTATCCTATAAAATAAAGTAGTAAGATTTTTTATTATTTGTAGATAGGACAATTCTCATATTTTACGGACAAACGCACAGGCAGACAGACCCAAATTATGGAAAAGCTTCGCTTATTATGCTTACTTGCATAACAAGAATGACAACATCTATATAAGCAAAGCACTGAAACGGTAGGACAAACGAACATTAACACTTGTAGAGTGCCAGATTTGAAAAATTAGAATATAAATGTAAAAATGTCGAATCAAAATTGTAAGTAAATTTGTTTAAAAACTGATAAAAATTTGTTTATTAAAATTGACGTATGGACATTCTGGTAACGATTGAAGAGTTGCTACGGTTTCTAATTCGTACCTAACTACTACTGGAATCACCATGCAAAGTTTGAAATCGATAGGACAATTCTAACATGCCTAAATTAACGAAAAAAGCTATCCGGTCCAGACGTACGTACGGACCGACCCTAATTATGGAAAAGCTTCGCTTTTTAAACTATTGTTATTTTATATTGTTGATTACAATACTAGCTGCTGTGCCCATAGCCTATAGTAGAGGGCCGCGGAGGTTAGGAAAATAGCATAAAACAAACCAAAGACATTCATAAAGAATCCTTGAAAAGTATAACAAATTTGGAACAGCATTTCCAGTGATTTTTAGCTTCAGACAATAAAGCTTAGTTATTTATATTCTAGGACTAGCGGTTTCGAATCTAGCATCTAAGGTGTCTGTATTCTACTGGATAAAAATGGGCAGAAAAATGGCATAAAATCATTCAAATGGAATTAATATAAATATAAGATATCCTAAAACCATCCCAGGAACTATATGAAGCTTCCCTATTTAATCTCAATTGATTTAGTAGTTATTGAAATCTTAAGCTTATGACAAAAAAACTTACTACCTACTGTATATGAAATTTAAAGATTTTATACCTTTATTCTTAAATCTACAAGATAAATTATAGAGTAAATACATCAACAATTAAATAAAAAGACTGAAAATAATCATTATTTATTATACTAAATTAAAGGTATTTATACATTATTGTTAACAATATGGCATAATAATATTTTCTTGGAAATAGGAGGAGTAAAAAAAACACTACACTATGTGCTTTTTTTATTGATTTGAAAGTTCAGTGTTTGTTACAGGTATGTGTTCATGTAGATTATCATCCTCAATTAGATATAGAGCTCCTTTAAAACTGAATGTTTCTATTTTGCCATCATGTACAACTATAACAAACTTTGGTTGAGATAACATGATTACATCTCTACAAAATGCATCATATTTATTACTTATCTCCTTACTCCTCTCAACTATAATACTGGCCTCCTCATCTGAACATTTTAGTGAATACTTTTTCCCCCAAGCTGCAAATTCATGTTTATGATCAATATTTTTATCAGCAAATACAATGATATTTTTTAATTCACTGAGTGCATCAAAATCTTTCACCTTGCGTGCATTCTTCATATTGATATAGTTGATATGTCTTGGCTTGTTTACTAGATCTTTTAAGTCACTTTCGGTGTAGAAAATGTGATAGTTTCTCCATGATACATCAGGATAATTTCTAGAAATGTTTCTCTTTACATCTCTATATAGCTCTCTATTTTCTAATTCAATTTTCTTCTCTGCTTGTTTCTCTCTCTAATTTATCTAATACTGCCATAGTTAAGGATCTAATATCATGTTTAAATTTATTATGATAGTGATGCCACTCTGGAGCTTTTCCTTTAGGATAAATAAATTCATGTAGATTTTTATCTTCAATGGCTCCAGAACTATTTAGTTTATTGTTTTCTTTCTCCAAAATAATAATTGCAAAGGAGATTGATCTAAGTATCAAATTTCTAAAATAATTAATAAAGAAATACGGAGCATATAAGATAATGTTTCTTGCTTGAGCACCCTGAAATTCATGTATACTTGTTACCAAAATTCCTTCAGGTTTTTTCATGTATTCTCTAAAATCTTTGACAACTGATGTAGTTGAGGAAAAGTGTTTGTGTAAAAATTGAAATTCTATATCAACTGTATCAAATTCTGGTACTATTATAACAACACTTTCTTTAGGTTTGTGTATGAAATATTTGTTTACAGCAGCAACAGCTAATAAACTAGAATTAATGTCATAGATATTTCTGTAGTAAAAATTATGGTTACCCATGATATTAGAATCAGGAGAACAAGACATTTGTTGAGTAGAATCCCGCTCTAAAGCTTTAGCTAGATGGATAATTTGTTGAGAATTTCTCATGTTTTTGGTAAGATTAACATGTACAGCATTATGATTCACTTTCATAGTTTTTAACCACTTTGCTTTCTTATTTAAAAAATCTGATGTTGCATTTACATCATCTATATCATTTACTACTTTCAAGTTGACACAAATTGTCATTATAGAGTCAGGAAAAACAATTTTTCCAATTATCATTTCATCTATGAATAAATGATCACAGTGATTACTTTTTAAAAATCTGTTTAAAGCATTAATTATATCAGTTTGTTTAGGGTTGCTGTCCCCAATCCCAAAATATTTAGTATTAAAAACTTTGATATTAGGATAAGATTCAAAATCTTTTGTAGCTATAATTTCCATTACAGAAGATTCAGCAATTTTAAAATGTTCACGAATATTATTTGGTGTAAGTGCTGTAAGATCAATGTAAAATAATTGATTTTTGCTATTATCTCTTGCACATTTTTTAGCTCTTTCCTTTAGTACATATGTTTTACCAGTACCATAGTCACCATCTATGATAAGGAATTTAGCTGGTGAGTGTACTGCTTGCAGCTGTTCATTGTTGAGCATGTATACAGGAACATTATTCTCTTCTGATAGCTCTTCAATCTTTTCTGGTAATTTTAATTGTTCACCAGTTAACATATTCTTAGGAATATTAGCATCTCCTGAAAGTCCTTCAGCCTTTCCTGTTAATGCTAGTTGTTCATCAGTTAGCATATTTTTAGGAATAGAGCTTTCTCCTGATATTCTTTCAGCCTTTCCTGTTAATGCTAGTTGTTTATCAGTTAGCATATTTCTAGGAATAAAGCTTTCTCCTGATATGCCATCATTTTTACCTGTTAATACTCTTTCAGTTTTTTCACTGATTGTTAATGGATCTGATAGTAGGGTGTCAAATTTACTTGACTCCTTTATTGAAATGTGATATATCAATTCAGCAACAAGATTTTCATATTCTGTCAGATCATGATTATCAAATGTAATAAGCTTGTGTTCAGATATCTGCTTTAACCAAGTTGTTGCATCATTGACATCTTTTAGAATAAATTGCTGACAGTTGACACAGGGATTTGTAGTTTCTTCATTTATTGTCAAATGTGGAACACATGCGGCCTTGACAAACACCCAATCTTTGGAAAGCATTCCACCAAATAATTTCTGCATGAGAGAAAAGTGCTGTTTTGTTTGATCTGAAGCATCTTTAAGAAGTTTGAGTTTATCTCCTTTATCTTTAGGTCCAAGTTTAACCTCTATATTGATAATAGCATTATGCTTAGGAATTATCATGATCGTGTCCCATTCAGTCTTTTTTTCTTGCAGGCTAAAATTGTAAAACTGATTTTTGTAAAAGTTTCTTAACTTATCATCAGGGATCTTGTATAGGATTGTATTTTCAATTGTATTAGACAACTTTTTTCTTTTAGGACTTGGACTAGAAGAACACTGATCTTGGTTAGAGCTGTCAGTGATGATATTCTGGAAATCAGATTGATAGTTCTCAACAACAATTGCCTGTTGCTTTGATTCCTTATTGAAACGTTTTCTGTTTACCTGACTTTTTAACACCTAACATAAACGAAGCAAATATTTCACATGTTTTAAAATTTTTATTTGTTGAAATAATATCTAATATTATAATTGAATAAAAAAGAACAACAATGGAAAGACAAAAAATAATTTTTTTAGCAAGTTTGACAAAAAAGTAGATATCTCAACTTAAGATTATTTAATTGATCAAAATAAAATAGTTACACCTTAAATGATTAAGTGAATATAAGGTTTTAAGGAAAAATATATGGTTCATCATATGAAATATTATCATTCCTGTTTAAATAGCCAGTTCTGTGGGCTTTGAAATTCCAATGGATTTTCCCTCCACTTCTTATGTTCCTCAATACAAGACTTCAATTTATCCTCTTCAACATCTTCTATTTCAAGGATCTCCTTCACTCTTTTCTCATACTCATTAAATTCTGCAAATTTATCCTTGCCTCTGGTATCTTTTCCTTTTTTATCTAATTGGTGAATGCAATCAGCTGCTTGAAAGCCAAGGAAGATGAATGATTCCATCTTTAATTTTCTAGCGGCATTGACAAGCTCATGATGTAAATGTTCTTCAAGATGTTTATCCAAAATCTGATCATCTTGCTTTTCCCTTCCCTTGTTTCCTAACACAGTTGGTTTCTTGGGTGTTACAAAATGATTTGGAATAGCTATAACCTTACAGTCTGGATCATAATAATAATCAGCTACTTTCTGTTTTATCTCTTCAATCTTTTCTTTAACTAAAATTTTTGTATTTTCTCCTGCAGGTCCATGAAAGTTTATACTCAAGTTACTAAATTCTTCAGCTAAATTTGATGATTGAGAATCTTGTGATGATAAAAGGAAAACTCCAAATTGTAATCCACAAGTACACTTGGTAGAAAGAATTGTAGACTCAATCTCAACTTGCTTCTAAATATATTCTGTGTTAACACTTATCATTTAGGTTCCTTTCCAAATAATTTCTGACTATATTACAATCATGTCCACTTAACCCCTTAATTTAGCAATCTTAAAATTTAGGTTTGTTTTCTAAAAGCAAAAAACTAACTCATTTTTTAAAAACTGGGTGAAATATATTTATGTAAAATTTAAATCATTATTTTCTATGTAGATATTAATAGAGTAGGATTTTGGCCATTGCTAGAAAGCAGCAGTAAAATAGCATCAGATTTTCACTGAATTTGACTTTTTCTGAATGGGATTGCTAATAAATTTTGATTGATACTTATTCCGAATATTCTTTTAGCCTAACAACTTTCAATATTTTGTTAAAGTCATAAGATATCTTTGTATAATTTCCATGACTAAAGACAGAATACATACCTTTTTAGTATCACTACCAGGACCTGCACAACCTGTGTTTTCATCCATTTCAGTTCCACTGCCTGATTCCTCCATTTCTAAATAAAAATTTTAAGATTATATAAAAAATACACAAGTAATTTTGGATCTCTTCTATCCAATAGAAAATTTTTTTTTCATTGTTATCCAAATTTAATTTTAATTAACACAATCATGTCAAAGATCATTTTTAACTACATTTTTAATATTTGTTTACTCAGTTATTTGAAGCTTCACTGTAAAGAAGAATTAAACTACAGCTGTTAATGAGATCTTTTGCTAAGGAAAGTTATTGTTGGCAAGTCTTACCTTGACCCAGTATACAACTATCTCATTGAAAAGAAGTTTATTCTTTGCAGTAGCAGTAACAGCACCACTAGCTGTTGTTGTGGCAGCCACTGAGACTAGAGTATTTATAGGATCTGCCAATTTCTATATTTGTTGTTCTGTAACCAGTTTGTTTTTAACACCACTCTCTTGTCAATAGAACTGCCTAAAATTGACAGAAGTTAACTAAAACTAAATCAACATAAAGGTCAGTTATATTTCCTTTTAGAAATCCCATGGTTGAGTACTACCTCTGTTTCATGCTAAATAATGATAGTGAAGCTACACTTTTATTAAAATTTATGTCAAATAATATAATATTTACATCAATTATGTAAAGTAGTAAGATTTGTCCTCCAGATAATATAAAAATTTATCTTTTTATTTGTGCTTCCTATGAAAAGTTTTTTTGTGATATAAAAATCATATCTATTTTCCATGATAAAGATAAAAAAGAATATAAAATATGATTATTCACAAAGGATATAGTGGTTGATAGGAGCAAAACTACTCATTTCCTCCAAAATAAAAGTAGATAATAAACATTCATTTATTTATTGATAGGGGGGATCTAACGGGCCAAGACAATTGCCGATATATTGATGTACATCCTCAATGATGATACACAAAATTACCCCTTCTGCTGTAGAAGTAAAAGGATATCTGTGTGTCTGTCTGTCTCTTGCGTGTGATCTGAAGAAATATTGGTCTCCCTTACATCTAAGCTTCTTATAGGTCCAGGCAAAGTTTTTTGGATAGGTTACCTCAGTCTACCATTCCAATTGAAATTGCCTTTAGAAAAAATTAACCCAAAAATTTAAACTAAAAATAAAAGAGGAGGGTAGACTTCTCTCACGTTCCCCTTGAGGCCTCTTGGGGCGTTGCTTCAAGTATATAAATAAAGAGAAAAGTATGTATATCAGTTATACAATAGTTGCGCTACTAATAGTTTTATTTTACCTTTTACCAATAATTTTAAAATTAAAAAATAGATATTTAGAGTAGCTGCAATAGTTATGAAAATTAATAATTTTAACACTTACCTAAGCACAAAAGATAAGACCAAGTCCTAATTAGTAGCAAAGCTTCTCTCTAACTAAAATAAAAAAAATATGTCCATTAATATTAAAGTATCTGAGCTTCTTAATTTCTTTAAGAGTCTTCATTTTATGACTTTTCCTATATGATTTGTTGACAGATTTAAAGATTCAAAAACCAATAATTTTAAAATTAATAAAACAGATATTTAGAGTAGCTTCAATACTTATAAAAACGATTAATTTTAACCTTAATATATGTGTGTATCCCTAACATTAGACTTTTAGGTTCTACTCTTCATAGAAAGTAGCTATTGGTCCTGCTGTGGTTTTAAGCTGTTTTCTTGGTTACTGAAATACCCCCCCCCCCCAACAAAAAAAAATTGTTACGTTCATTTTAAAAATGTTGATTTTTATGTGATTAAATCACTCGATTGATCTGATTTTTGGAATACTGATTCCTAGGACAACAAAGTACAAAGTGTTAATGTTCGTTTGGCCTACCGTTACTCTATAATCATTAACATATGTCCATTTTAAACATGCTCATATTTAATGCATATAGAAGCTGCGCTAGTTTCAAAGTAAAGGGAGATAAATCTATTTGTAGATATGGACACACATACATTTGAATTTTTTTGGAGGGAAAGAGAGGAAGAAAAAAGGATGACAAAATCCGTAAGAAGCAAAGCAAAAGAATTTTGTATAGGTCTATGGACAAAGAATTGTTAAAATCAAGAATATTAAAGAAAAAATCTTGAAATTATTTTATATTTTAATATTTGTTTTTAAATTAAATTTTATTCTATTATCCTCAAAAACATTGAAAATCAGACAAAAAAACACCAAAGATATGGGAAACTATGTAAAATGTCATTAAAAGCAACATTACCTTTCACCATTGAACACAAAAACTGAACAACTACAAATTTAATTTTCAGATTATAATCCAAAAGATTTTTGAAAATCTTACCAAAAGCACCAAAGAAATAGGGAAACATGTGAAAAATCGATAGGTAGCTCAGACCCTGCCTTAATTTTGTCCAACTGCCATGGATTTAATCATGCTCCATTTTAATGTTTACAGGAAATTTCTTCTGTCTTT
Organism: Acartia tonsa; assembly: GCF_053477335.1. Classification (NCBI taxonomy): domain Eukaryota; kingdom Metazoa; phylum Arthropoda; class Copepoda; order Calanoida; family Acartiidae; genus Acartia; species Acartia tonsa. Next base: position 3,476,794 of record NC_137265.1, read on the forward strand.
TAAAGGAGCCGAGAAAATCACGTTTCCCCCAAAACGTTTCAGACAGAGGGATATACGGACAGAAAGACGGACATTTTAAAATTATTGAGTAGCTTTGTACTAAAAAGTGAAAAAGAGTAGAAATAAAGAAAAAAATAAAAATAACAACAAAAGAAATTTAAAAGAAATATAGAAAGAGGGAAGAGGAATAAAAAAATAAAGAGAGAAAACTGTCTAAACACAATACACGATTTTTTAGTATTGCCTGGAACCGGTTTTAATCCAGAGGATATGAATACTTTGATAGTTATTTATCGTATTGTATTCTATACAGCTTTCCGTGGATATTAAAACAAAAATTTATAAGTTTATACTAATAACATAATTAATTCGAAAAAAAATCACGAAACCTATATGTAATTTCAGCTTAGAATTGACGACCTCTACATCTGCCCCCCAAACATTATTTTTGATTTATTGTTATACCTTATTTCTGATAAAATTGTCGATGCAATTCGTGATTTTTCAGCATGGCTCATAACCGGTTCTAATCGAGCGGATATGATTCACATTAAGGCCATACTAAACAATTATTTAAGATTTAAAATGGAAATATAAGGAAGCCTGCAAGAAATACACTGCTCTAACTGCTGAAAGACTGCCACAAATAGAACCCATTCCCCAAATTTTGAAGATGAACTGAAATTTAATTGCCGAATGTGTTCAGTTTCCTGGGTGTTTCCTCAACCTTTCTAAATATTTACTACAAGCTAAAAGCTTCAATATTTAAAAAAATCTAAATTTGAAAAATTTAAAATTTGAATGTATAATTCATAAATCGTTTTTGGAAGTTTGAAGTTTTTTTAGCTAGTAGTAAATATGGAGATAGGATGAGGAAACACCGCGGAAACTGCGTACACATTCGGCAATTAAATTTCAGTTCATCATTTTGAAGCCTTCATCTTCAATAACAAAAGGGTAAAGGCATTTCAAAATGATTTTTTAGGTATATGAACTTTGGGAGTTTTTCATAGCGCAAAATATTTAGATATTAAACAACGTTGACTCGACACAAAAATTTTAAGCTTATTTTCGGCAGAAACTTTAACAATATATTTACAATTACATTTTCTATTACCTACCCAGCAGAAAAAAATGCAAATGGATCGAAAATTTTCGCATCTACCCAGCAGACAATTTTTTCGCGATTAAATAACGAATTCGCTCAATTCGCTTAAAAAAATGGGGTGGGGATTTTATAGTTTTTTGGGGGTTGGGGGTGTCCAAACCCTTAAGAAAATAGTCTAAAACCAGGACCAGTAGGTATATTCCCTGAAGAGTAGAATCCGATCGGTTTAGTGGTTACCAAGATCTTAAGGGACAGACGGACATACAGACGGACAGAAAGGCGGAGAGATAGACAGACAGACAGACGGACAGATAGACGGACAGACAGACGGACAGACAGACGGACAGACAGACGGACAGACAGACGGACAGACAGACGGACAGACAGACAGACAGACGGACGGACAGACATTATTCTACTTTGTATTAAAGATAAAGATACTCATCCTTAAACTAAAATAATGATATTTTTACCTTGTGACGTTTGTGTCATCACTATGAACGCCTCTAACTGAATAAATAAAGTAAAAAAGTGTTCATTTTAAATATGGCGAGGAAGAGATAAGGCAAAACAGCTGAAATCCTTTACCAGAATGGCTTTGAAACCGATTAATATCCGCTGGATTAGAACTTATTCTCAGCCATACTAAAAAAAAACATGTATAGCATCGTATTACAGATAATTTATCATGAATATTAAAATAAGAATGATAAAATTAATCCTAGTATTGTTAGCCCGGGCCTCTGCTAAGAAAACTGGTTTTAACGTTATAATTTTTCATTTTAATATCCGTGGAAATCTGTCTATGATACGATTGAATAAATAACTATTATATATGTTCTAATGGATGTAGAATATACATGGATATTATGACAGGGAAAAAGTTGTCGTCAATTTTTTTTAACTAGCGGCTTGGCCCCTAGCCTCTAGAGGCTTTGCTTCAAGAGGTAAAAACATGGGGGGGGGGAGAATTTTTGGTTTTTGGGGGGGTTGGGGGTGTCCCAACCCCAAGAAAATAGCCAAAAACCACCACAGGACCAATAGGTATATTCCCTGAAGAGTAGAATCCAATCGGTTCAGTGGTTACCTAGATCTTAAGCTTCAGACGGACGGACGGACAGACATCAAGCTACTTTGTATTATAGATATCAAATATTCGTTTATCCAGTAGGAGGAAAGGGGATGGGGTAAATGTAAAGCAACAAGTTTCACTTTATTAAAGAAAATGAAAATCTGGTGTAAGATCCAAGTAATATTAAATCCATTGGTAAGACAGAGATAAGCAAAGCAGTTATAAAACCTTTTATGTTTGTTCTTGAATTTTCTACATATATATTAGAATATGACGTGGTTAATTTATAATAAACTTTTGTTTAATGGATATATTATTACTTGGATGTTGCACCAGATTTTCATACTCTGAAACTCTGCTAAAGTGATGGATGATCGCACTTGTTGGGCCAACTGACCAATAAATTGTGTTCATATCAGCAAGATAAATTGACGACAAATTTTCCCCTGTCAATATATCCTCTTACTAGCAGCTACGCCCCTAGAGGCCTCTTTTAACCTATATCCTTTACTTTTGTTAATTTTATATAATTTTAACCAACAAAAGTTTGTTGAGAAATTTCAGAATCAAACTTTACACAGAAGCCTAAACATTTATTTTACCCCCAGGGAGGGAGGGGACATTGGGCTGTTTATTACACTTGTCCCCAATGTTATACATATATATAAAGTTTTCTTATTCGTTGGATTATCAACCTTAGGGAATTTAAATTAATTTTCATTTAAAAAGTTGAGTGTCCTAACGTTTTAACGACTTATTGTAATCTACAAAAGGGATAATTTGTTTTTCATCATTGTAATAATAAAAAAAAACTTAATTACAAATTTTAATCAAAAGCTAGGCTTATAAAAGATTGACTTTTATTAGCATAGTTACTCTATATTTCACTATGTCCGTCCTTCAGTCTGTACAGTGGGAAATGTTATTTTTTTAGCACTTTTTTAAGTTAAGAAGCTGATACTTTTGGGGAAGATTCCCATTACCTATGCATCTTGAACCCTCTGCTCTACTGTGAATATCGTCCTCTGTAATAATTAATTCAGAAAAAAAGTCAGGGATTGGTAGCCGCCCCAGTAAGCCTCAGCGAAATTGACTTTTAACAATTTTAAAAATCAACTAAAAGTCTAAAGCTGACCCAAATATGGCAATCCCTATCTAAATCAGCTAAAAGTCTAAACCTGACCTAAATGTGGCAAATCTATCTAAAACAAAATTCAACTGGTTTTAATTTGAGGATTAGTCGCGGCTGACGACCGGCTTCCGAGCCCTGGTTCAATCTACAGATTGGATAATCCTTATAATAAAGTAACAGGATGTGTGTTTGTCTAAGTGTCTGAACCAAAGGATCTCGCTAACCGCTGAAATGATCGGGTTCTCCTTTACAGTGTAGCTTCTCATGGTCCCGGCAAGGTTTATAACTATTTTGGGGGAGGTTACCACCACCCTCCCAAGATAAATCGCCCCTAGAAAATCTAAATAAAAAATAGGTTTTGAGATTCAACTCCCCCCCTCCTCAAGTGACCCTAGATGCCTCTAGAGGCGTAGCCGCTGGTTATAATCTAAAGTAGTAAATTTTTGTCTGAAGCATAAGATCTTGAAAAATATTGGTCCAAATTGGTTTTACTTTTCAGGAAGCCTCTGTAGGGTGGTTTTAGACCATTTATTTTAAAGTTGGTATGTTTTTCAACCTATTTTTTAAAAAATACACTATTCTAAGACATGAAGATATATTTCGATTTTAGCAATCATTTTCAATTCATTTTGTCTAAAAAATATAGGTATGAGACATTAGATAACAGCAAATATGATCAAAGATATTAAACATGCATTTATATAGAACAATGTCACAAATTATTTTGAATCTTAGGTTTCACCATAAAATACAAATGACAACTGAAAAAGTTTGAAAAAAAAGATTAAAACATTAGTTTTTTAAAAAGGAGGAGTAGGGAATAATTCTTGGCCTTGTTTGAGTTATGGGGCGGGCACAGTTTTTATTGAATGAATTTTTGGATGGTTAGGAAATAGGCGGAGTTTTAGATAGGTGAGTTAGGTTAAAGGCGGAGAAAGAAAAAAACTGGGAGCAGACAAAAAAGTGGGAGGAGTGGAGTGGAGGGGGGGGGGGTGGAAAAAGGTTGTGGATTTGTTTTAGACCATTTTCCTAACATCCACCCCTTATCTCTCTGTCAACTACCTTAGAGGCTAAGGGCGAAGCGATTAAATATATAATTTAAACTTTTATACACACCCATTTTACCCTCCCATAAAAAATCGTAGACCTACATATATATAATCAAGTTTCTCAAAGCTAACACTTTCACCCATTGCAATGGATTAGAATATATGTGGAATTTACTACAGAGAAAATTTGTTGTCAATTTAGGTTGCTAACATGGACATCATCGGTCAGTTGGTTCATTCAATAGGAGGGGAGGGGATTGGGTAAAGTTGGTGGAGGTTGAAAGGGGTTGTTGTTGTTTGTTTTTTTAGCCAGCTACAAGCTTCACTTAAATTAATAGACTACAAAATAATCTGGTGTAAGATCCAAGTAATAATAAATCTACTACTTAGTTTCACCTTCCAAGTAGAAAATCATTCACATTATGACAAAAATCCTTATACTCTAAAGTAACAGGATGTTTGTCTGTTTGTGTATCTGTGTGTCTATACCGAAGGATCTTGCAAACCGCTGAACAGATCGGGTTCTCCTTAACAGGGTAGCTTCTCATAGGTCCCGGGAAGGTTTATAACTATTTTCTTGGGGGGTGAGACACCCCCAACCCCCACAAAAATAAAAAATACCCCCCACCCAAAAAAACACATTTCAACCCCCCAAAATATTTTTTTTTACTTTTTCTTTTAAAATCTAAAATAAGAAATTGGGTTATCAAATTCGACTCCCCCCTTCTCAAGTGCCCCTAGATGCCTCTAGGGGCGTAGCCGCTAGTGTTTATAATAAAGTAACAGGATGTCTGTTTGTCTGTCTGTATGTATGTTTGTAACGAAGGATCACGCTAACCGCTGAACCAATTTGTTCTCCTTAACAGGGTAGCTTCTCATGGTCCAAGGAAGGTTTATAATTATTTTGGGGGAGGGTCCCACCACCCTCATAAGAGAAATCGTCACAAAAAAAAATCACAACCCCCCTTTTTTTTATTTATCTATTTAAAATTAAAAGTGGGGGGGGAGGAGGTCGACGCCCCTCCCCCCAAAACAAGTCCACCCTAAATTTTTTTTTTCTTTTTCATTTTAAATCTGAAATGCAAAGATGGGTAGTAAAAATCAACCCCCCTCCCCCTCATGTGCTTTAAGATGCCCCTAGGTGCGTAGCCGCTTGTTAAATATATTCGAGTTAAAAAAAATTTTTTCATCAATGTATTTTATTAAATTAATTTAATGAATAATATTTAATAGCGAATTTCGGTCTGTCCTTATATGCGTCCGTCTGTAATGGTTAGGTCTTTTCATTAATTTAAGCATGTTAGAATTGTCCTGTCGATTTCAAACTTTACATGAAGATTCCTATGACAATTTGGTACGATTTAGAAAGCGTAGCCACTCTATAATTGTTATCGGAAAGTCTGCACGTCTATTTAAACTTGTCTAAATGAATGAAAAGAGCTATCTGTTACGGACGGACGAACCGACCCTAATTATAGTAAAGCTTCCCTTTCAACATATTAAGAAGGTAAAATAGCAATCCAAATATTTCTACCTTGTGGAAATAACAAGGATGACAACATCCATAAAAGCGAAGCACTGAAACGGTAGGACAAACAGACATTAACACTTGTCTAGTGTCTGAACTGAATAATCAGAATATAAAAGTATCGAAAGAGTGGAATCAAAATTGTAAGTAAATTTGTTGAAAAACTGCTTGATACAGGATAATGTTTTGGACATACTTACATTTTTAGGACTTGATTATAGAGTTGCTTTGCTTATATTATTGTTCTTTGTTGTCCCAGGAATCAATATACCAAAAATCAGATCAAACGGATAATTAGATCACATAAAAATTTGTTGTTAAAAAAGTAGAAAAATCAACATGTTTAAAATGGACATACGGACATTCTGATAATGATTATAGAGTTGCTACGCTTTCTAAATCGTCCCTAACTACTACAGGAATCATCATGCAAAGTTTGAAATCAATAGGACAATTCTAACATGCCTAAATTAACGAATAAAAGCTATCTATCTCGGACGGACGTACGGACCGACCCTAATTATAGAAAAGCTTCGCTTTTAAAAACAGATCTAGGTATAGATGTATATACAGATAACTACCTACCTCCCTTTTTTAATGACCTTTCCCTTCCGCTATCAAATTGTTTTCTGCTACTTGGCTGTGTTAATACACATCACACAATTGGCTGATTTCCAATGACCCAATTGAGAGTCGGCACACGTACAGTGCAATGGGGAGATACAGTTATTTAACACCCTCTAGTGTTTTACTCTAAAAAATATGGCTAACCTTTTTTTTTTTAGCTATCTATTATTTTTTCTTGAATTTCTAAATTATTTTTTCTATTATTTTTATTTTACACATAGAAATGTTGTATTAGCCGCTTACCCACTCCTGACCATACAATCATTTTTAGTTCTTCACTATCTCTCAAACAGTCAACATGAAAATACTCAACTTGGCAAGTTATTAAAAGCAAAGCTTTTCTATAATTAGGGTAGGTCTGTCTGTCCGTCCGTAAAAGTTATTGACTTTAAACTTTGCATGGTGATTCCTGGTACAGCTATGTACTATTTATAAATCCTATATTTCTGATTTTTTTAATACTGATTCCTATGACAACAAAGTACAATAGTATAAGCGAAGCCTATCTTTTTTTTCAAATTCTAAAAATGCAATTATCCTGTATTTAATATTTTTGCAACATATGTACAACAATCTTTTTAATTAAAGTTTGACCAAATTTTTTGAGATATTTTTACAAGCGAAGCTTTTTTTATAATTAGGGTCAATCCATCAGTCAGTCCGTCCATCCGTCCGTATCGGTTAGCTCTTTTCGTTAGTTTAGGCATGTTAGAATTATTTTTCTATTTCAAACTTTGCATGGTGATTCCTGTAGAAGTTAGGTACAATTTAGAAAGCGTAGAAACTTTATAATCGTTAACAGAATGTCCGTACGTTTATTTAAAACATTTTGATTTTTAACTTTTTTAACAGCAAACTATTATGTAATATAATTACTCGATTGATAAGATTTTTGGTATACTGATTCCTGGGACAGCAAAGTACAATATTATAAGCGAAGCAACTCTATATTCAAGTCCTTAAAATGTAAGTATGTCCATAAACATTTATTATCCTGTATCAAGCAGTTTTCAACAAATTTACTTGCAATTTTGCTTAGAATCTTATACATTTTTATTCTGATTATTCAGTTCTAACACTATAAAAGTGTTAATGTTCGTTTGTTCTACCGTTTCAGAGCTTTGCTTTTAAGGATGTTGTCATCCTTGTTTAATAACAAATTTTTAATCAGTTCATAAAATCAAATAATCTAATGAGTAAATTTTTGTTTCTAGGTATTTCTGCTGTTATTTGTCAGCAAATGCTCTTTCTATGTCATTACACCCGAGGTAATTCAAAATTTACTTAGTTGGTCATTCATTCTGTAATGCTATAGGAAAAATGAGGTTTAATTAGCTACTAGGAAAGTTGGACCTTTGATTTCTCTTATCAACATTTCCATTATTTTGGAGCATATTTAGGTATATAATATCCATAGCAGCCCAACTGCTTTAAAACAGCATTTTACCTGACTTCTTTTATTGATTTCCACACATCTTTGGTGTTTTGGGTCTGCTTTAATTTTTTTTGTGGGTGATATTTTGAATTTCCTAAAAAAAAATTGACTGTTTATCTCAAATAGCAGCCAAGAAAATCACATTTCTACCTTAGATCAGACAGACAGACAGAGAGTCAGTTGCACAGAATAAAACGCAGATAAAGAGGGTTGAGACTCCAATTTACAATTTTTTTTATACCAGGAATTATTATAAATTTCATGCCACCTAGGTAACTATGCTGTAGGAATTTTAGATTTTTCACATTAACAAATTACCCAACTTTTAAAATTTTGTTGTATAGAAAATAACTTGTATAGAAGTTGTATAGAAAAACAGGATGACAACATCCATAAGTAGCAAAGCATAAAAATCTATTATGAAATAGACAAGCATACAAAGTGAGTTATAAAACAGATTATCTGTTAATATATCAAAGAAAAGCAAGAGAGAGAATATGCAAAAAACTTTAAAAAATAAGGTTTATGTCTTTGACAGGAGCCAAGAAAATAAGATATGAGAAATAAAAGCAGCTAATAAGCAGTCCGACCACTTTTGATATTTTGTACTTAATTATGCTCCATATTGATGGTAAAGTTTTCAAGAAGTTTGAGCCTTCTATATTATATAGGAGATGAAAATCCCCATTCCCCCAATTCATTAATTACAGACTGACAGACATTTTGAATTATAGAGTAGTTTCGCTACTAATTAAGAGAGGTGTTGTCATTTTTTAATCCTACCCACCCGATCAATTAGTGTTATTACTTTACTTTTTACTAGGGGCTACGCCCCTAGAGGCCTCTAGGGGCACTTGAGGATGAGAGAGTCGAATTTAACAATTCAATTTCTTATTTTAGATTTTTTAAAAAAGTAAAAAAAATTTTGGGGGGGGCAAAAAAAAATTTAATTTTTAATTTTAGTTAAAAAAAATTCTAAAAAAATTTTTTTTGGGGGGGATTGTTCGTTTTTGGGGGGGGTTGGGGGTGTCCCACCCCCCAAGAAAATAGTTATAAACCTTCCCGGGACCTATGAGAAGCTACGCTGTTAAGGAGAACCTGATCGGTTCAGCGGTTAGCGAGATTCTTTGGTACAAATATACAAACACACAAACATCCTGTTACTTTATTACAAGGATGATATAAAAATAATAATTTAATCTTTCAAATTAAGATAAATGAGGCATCTACTGAACAAATCTCTGTAACCACTGAAGCTGCTGAAATAGTTGAAGAAATAACTATAGTTTACAACGATACTGAAGGAAATAATCATGGAGTTATAATTCAACAATTTGATCCAACAATGTTTTATGAAAAAGGTAAGTTATTAAAATTATAAAGCAATTATTGAATGTCAAGAAAACAATATTCATTGTTTATTTATATAACAATTCAGGATTAAATTATTTTTAACATGATTACTAAAATATATGCTAATCTCTTTAAGGCTATTGCGATTTTTGTTATATACTATCCACTTTAAAGGAAGACAAAACATAAATAGTGGTTTACTTTTTTAACACTGACTTGATAGAAATCCTCCATACTAATTTCACCATAGGGAATTTAATTTACTGGCAGGTAGTAATTTTACTGCTTGAAATTTGCATATGAAAAATATTAAACAAAATTATGCATTTAGATTTTCTATTAAGAATTGCTCAAAGCATCAAAAAGTGGTAACCAAAAAGACTTTATTAAGAACCCACCTCAGCTCTATGAATCTAATCTACATTACACAAATAAAACCAATAATTTCTAGGAAGGAATAGTCTCTTGATAGCTGTTATGAATAGACATCAAGACATTGTACAGCTTCTAGTGGAACATGGAGCAGATGTGAATTACTCTATTCCCCCTCATTTTTCACCTGAGTGGACTTGTAAGACAACTATAAGTTGTGCTGTTAAGAATGGAAACATGGAAATAGTGAAGATACTTTTAGATCATAGAGTTGATATCAGGGCATTATGTAAGTTTCTTTCTTTTAGATTACTGATTTAATTCTTCCCTTAATGATACTTTTTAAAAACTTAATGAAACTGTAATTTCAATTATAAATTAAAGAATTAAAGTTATTTTTATCCCTGAAAACCCCTTTTGGAAACCATCAAAACAAACTAAAAGATCTAAAAAAAAATTTTCATTTTATAATTGCACCATTATTTACTGTAATTTTTTAAAGTGCTTAGTTTGACTTTTGAATTTGAGAGAAAACAAAAAGTCTTAAATATGAAACATGGAGACCAGTTTTTTACTATAAATGTATTATTAAAGAGCTTTATATCTTTGAACATAAATTCAACTATCCTTGTAATAAAGTAACAGAATGTGTGTATGTCTGTCTTTACTGAAGGATCTCGCTATCTGCTGAACCGATCGGGTTCTCCTTAACATGGTATCTTCTCATAGGTTCTGGGAAGGTTTATAACTATTTTGGGGGAGGGTACCTCCACCTGCCCAAGAGAAATATAAAAAAATCAAAAAAAAAATTTATATTTGAGAGACTTGAACGAAACATAAAGAGATATTGTAGAATTTAAAAGCAATAAAGAGGTATTGTAGAGACTTGAACAAAAAACATTTAAAGTGCCACTTGAGGACTCTAGTGGTGCTTATATTTTTACTTAGTTTCTTTGGCTCTGAAGACTGCAATCAGTTCAAATCAAACTGAGATAACGGAATTGATAAAAAATCATGGTAATTATTAATACATTTTTGGGGATATAAATGAGGGTAATGTCTATATTTAATAAGAATTATGAGGATAAAAAGGGTGATATGTCATTAATTTTAAGTTTTCATGAAGGATTTCTTAGAGAACCAAATTTAAATTCTCTAAATTTAGTTTGGAGAAATAGCACAAAAACGAGTATTTTACACTCTAGACAACACAGTAGGTATATTTCGTGTTATAGCTATTATGAAATTTTATGGGCAGACAGATTGCAAACAGACAAAGGTATGGATAGACATATCTAATCTTTATAACATAGATGAAATAAATATGCATGTAATAAAACTAAAATTTTCAATATCAAGGTTATACAAGTCTCATGGTTGCTGCTATAGATGGACAAAAAGAAGAACTAACAAGATTAATTAAAAATGGAGCAGATGTAAATACTAAGCTTGAAGATGGTAAGATATCTAAGTAATTATATGTCTGTAACTTGCAACTAAGGTCTGATTTTAATCTTTTTGGTTAACTTTTTGATATTATTCAGAAATTCTCCAATATTGAAAGTTGCAGGTAAAAAGGCACTAGTAGTGATATATTCTTCCGTAAAAAATATTTATATTTTCCATCCATCAGTTTTATAGCAGAGTTACGACAAGTGAAAGAACAAAATATTTTCCTTTCATCTTATTTAATTAAATCTAGGATATACAAGTCTTATGGCGGCTGCAGAGTTTGGACGAGGAGACATAATACAAATATTAATAGAAAATGAGGCGGATGTAGAAGCTAGGACTAAACAAGGTTAGTAATTTAACTGAAAATTATTACTTAATTTATTTCAGTTCTGCCAGTCAAACATGAAAAGCTAAAAACATCCTAGTCTCTATAGATCTAGTTGGAGAGTTTAAATTACTGTCAAATCTTAAATAGAGCAAATTAAACTTCACCAAAATATTATTTATAATTGGATTTATAATGAAACTTGACTATAACCATATTTTAATATATTATTGTATTTTTCTAAAAAGATTTAAATTATTTCTTTATGTCTAGGCTACACCAGTCTTATGATTGCTGAAAAATCGAAAAATATTAATGCAGTAAAAAAACTTATTGAAAATGGAGCAAATGTGAATGTTAAAAATGATGAAGGTAAGCTAATTCAAAAGTCTTAACTCCCACTATTTGTTATGATATTATTTGGTTAATTTATATACACCTATGTTTATTTAAATTTTCTAGTAAAATTTATATTAGATAAAAGGTTGTGCTCACATAAATACAGTGTTCTCTAAATCACATAAATTAAATTCATATTCTAATAAATAAAATTTGCAGGAGAACATAGTTTGTTGATATGGATAAAAACAGATGGTGTTAATGATAAGGAATATAAAGAAATAGTAAGAATGCTTCTAGATCATGGAGCTGATGTCAATGTGAAAGATAAAGATGGTTAGATAATTTATATTATTTGCAATTTTAATTAAATCTCAAGATTTGGGAGGCATAAAATTATTTGAACCTCCCTTTTGAGATCTTTAAAATCATTAGAAATATTAAAACAAACTATAATACAAAAATGCTTGAAATTTAAAACATTTATTTTGATTTACAGAAAAAGTGATTAAATACTTTGATTTTGGATAGGATGGTCCAGTCTTCAGTTTGCAGCAATAAATAATCAATTTGATGTTGTACAAGATCTAATTGAACATGGAGCTGATATTAATTCAAAGGACAAATATGGTAATATATATAATTATTTAACCCATTTCATATTTTTATTTTTTTAATGCAATTTACTTAAATTCTTTGACTTTTTGAATATATATATCTAGGAGGAAACAGTCTTCAGTTTGCAGTAAGTGATTTTGGTTGTAGTCTTGAAATAATAAAGAAACTATTACAACATGGAGCTGATGCCAATGTTAAAGATAAATCAGGTTTGCTAAACATTTTTAAATCGCAACAATCTTATCATTAAAGATAAGAATCCTCACAATTTTTTTGCTTTTGAACACTAATATGATTACAAGATTCAGACAGATAACTTTCTTAAATAGGTTCAAAGAATCATCTAATACAATGTTCAACAACTAATATAAACTTTTTAACTATCTGAAATTTGTATTAAAAGCTACACAAATCTGACCATTTGAAAAATGACATTACCAAAATTAAAACCCAAAAAAATACTATAAAGCCAAGAGTATGAAGTTTGTTTATGAAAAAACTACTTATTATCTAGTTTATATTTTGTATTTCTAGGCTTCACCGTTCTTATGCAGGCAGTAATTTATGGACATAATGCAGAAAAAGTCGAATTACTACTACAAAATGGGGCAGATATTAATGCTAAGACAGATAATGGTAAGCTAAACAATCTAAGATATAAGATAAATTTTAAAATTCTCTTAACAAAATGTTATCTTAATAGCTATTCAAAGATGGTTTATACTGATACTGGATCAGGACCAGCAGGATTATTCTTTGGCTGGAACTCAAATACTTGATATTATTGGGATATTTATGAATTTTCTCAGCTTCTGATATTTTTAAAAGCTATTTATAATACAAAGTAGAATGGTATCTGTATGTCTGTTTGCTTGTACCAAAGGATCTTGCTAACTGCTGATCCAATCAGGTTCTCCTTTACAGGGTACCTTCTAATAGGTCCCAGGAAGGTTTATAACTATGTATTTTCTTCAAATACAAAATATGCAAAATTAGGTTGATCAAATCTCTAGGGGCAAAGCTGTTAGTAACACTATATAATATTACATAATAATATATTACTCTAGGATATACTGCTCTAATGCAAGCAGCAGATAGTAGAAACAAAGATGTGGTAGAATTGTTACTAAAATATGGAGCAGATACTAATTCTATTAATTATAAAGGTAATTTCATTATTTTAAAAAATACAGCCTAGATTTTACATCACTGATGATATATTCTTTTTTGTAATTTAATTTTCTATTTTGAAATCACAAAATACCACAACATAATGAAATAAACTTAGTAAAATTGATACTAAAGAATGGAGCTGATATAGATAATAGGTACACAAAAATTTCCTAAGAAAATTATTTTAGATGAACTCCTTTTTTCAACTTTGCTTGAATTATAACCCAAATCTAATCTATATATATTTTTAATCAAAAATTGAAAATTATTTATTAATCTGTAATTTCCTATATTTAGGCCTGACAGCTTTAGATCTGGTACTGGATACTAATCAAATATTGTGGTTTTCACGAGGTAAGTAAAATTGTTGAAAAAAAGATTTTTAAAAAATTTTTTCTAATAAGCATTACTTTAATTAGACTTTTTTTCACCTGTGCTTAACTTATAACCTTTTTAATAGTACTGAAAACCTTTAAAAAAAACACTTATTATTTATATTTAGAAGACATAACTTATGAATTTGAACCTGAATTTAAAAATGAAAATGAATATGAATATGAAACATTTGAGGAAAGAAGAAAATTATACCCAGAAACTGCAAAAATTGTAGACATACTCAGAGAAAAAGGTAAAGGATTGCCAAATTCTTTTAGTTATATTTAATGTGATTTTCATAGGGAACTTGATAAAAGCTTATTACACATAGTAAAGAATGAATATTATCATTCATTGATTTAGCCAGTAGTGTAATCCCTTGAAAGTACTTACTTTCCTTAAGAATAAAGGCAACAAGAAGATATTAAAATATTATAAACTGTTTTAAGTTTTCCCAATAACAGTAATGTTAATTAATATGATTTTGTTATAAATATTCAAAAAAGAGATATTTTTATTAGCACTTTTCTATGACAGAACAAATATAAATTTGTGCATGGCAAAAATACTGAAAGAAGGATAGTTCAGATCTCAAAGTATATTACAGACATAAAACCCCCTAATGTGATTTTTCTAAAATTTTACATAATCAGAATTTAAAATTTTTATTTCACCAATATTGATATTCAATCTTTTTTAGGAGGTAAACGTGGTATGGATTTACAACTTTGAAACTTGATTCTCTCTTGAAGATTAGGATCTCAGCACTAGAACCCAGGGAGTAAGGGATGGGACAATGGATCGATTATTCAATTTTTAGGAGTATCAGACTTTGGGTACTGGCTTAAAGGGAATGTGCAAGAATTTAGCAGTTTCTGTCTGACTTTGGGTACTAGCGCACAGAATGCCGCTAACTCGTTTGTTAGTTTTGAAAATTGCAGACAAGTATCATTAAACTTAATTTGTTATGATGTAGCTGGTTTTAACAATTTTTTTCTCTCCAGAAAATATCCTTTCATAGATAAAAACTTTACTGTGATATAATTTTCAAATGAATGCTTTTTTCTTAGAACTTTCTTCTTATTTTATTGTTTTCTGTATTGTATTAACTCTCCCTTTAAAATTTCCTTCATATTATCTGGATTAATCTGGATTTCAAGGTTTTTCAGCAAATTCTCTTAAATTGAATTAATTGCCCATTGTCTGCTCCCTTACTCCCTGACTAGAACCTGATTAATAATGGAGGGAGGGTGGTGTTGGTATTGGATGGGAATACAAAAATCTCTATCTCGAATTCTTTCTAGAGGGTTTAAGTTTCCCACTTGGAACCTAAAGTTGGCTTGAAAATAATAACTTTAATATTAAGGGGTAATTTAGTACTTTATCAAGTCATCAAGTTTTTATCCATCATATTATAAACAGTTTTCTTTAAAATGTACATTTATAATATTAAAACTAGTTTTGTTAGCCAATGCTGAAGGCACAGGCTAACAAAAAAAATGGATTTAATATGATACAATACATGATTTTTTCATTATGGTTTCGAACCAGTTTAATAAAGTGGATATTAATCGGTTTTGAAGCCATACTGGAAAATATTTGCTCTGTATCTGGATTATTAAACCATGAATTTTTGCTTGAGTTCTGTAACTTCCAGAATATGGATTTAAAACTTCAAATATTCATTTGTGTCTAATTACTATATCAGACTATTGCCTATCTTTTACACAAAAAATGCCCCCTCTTCCATTTTCTCCAAATCTATTATAATTTAATGATGTATTATGTGATTCTAAATATATTAACAATTTTTATATATCACAATTTAAATTTAATTAATGTAAATTTTTCATATTTTAAATAATATATTTTTATCTAATGAACACAATTCCATTAAGAATGTTGTGTCAAAAGTGTGTTGTGTTATCTTCGAACTGAGACTAGTGCTGGCAATGTCTTTTTTAAAAATTTTCAGCTATTTTTTTTTAGAAAACCTTCCGGCGCTAGTTGTAGAGTAAACTTTGACAAAAGATTTTTTGGATATATGTTTGAGTTGAAATATGCAGAAGAGTAAAAAACTTGCACATTGCTGAGAAATTCTTGAAACTGCCGTGCTACTGTTATCTGTTTATTTTTTAGAGGCCTGGCACTAGTTAACAGTAGAGATAGAGAGATAAAATTTTGTGCATTTATTATTTTAACTTTTTAGTCTAGAAGAAGAATTACATTCAAACAAGGATGACAACATCCATAAAAGCAAAGCACTGAAACGGTAGGACAAACAGACATTAAAACTTGTATAGTGTAAGAACTGAATAATCAGAATATAAATGTATAAGAGTCAAAGCAAAACTTTAAATAAATTTGTTAAAAAACTGCTTATACAGGATAATGTCTATGGACACACTTACATTTTTAGGACTTGATTATAGAGTTGCTTCGCTTATAACATCATACTTTGTTGTCCCAGAAATTAATATATTAAAAATTAGATCAATCGGATGATTAGATCACATAAAAATTTTTTGTTAAAAAAGTAAAAAAAATCAACATGTTTAAAAAGTATGTACGGACATTCTGGTAATGATTATAGAGTTGCTACGCTTTTTAAATCGTACCTACCTACTAAAGGTATCATCATGCAAAGTTTGAAATCGATAGGACAATTCTAACATGCCTAAATAAACGAAAAGAGCTATCACTCTGTGACGGACGGACGGACCTACCCTAATTATAGAAAAGCTTCGCTTTTAAAAAGTGTATTTTCAGTAACCCGTCTATTTGGCATAAAAAAAAGTCTTTAGTAATCAAGGTAAGAAACTAATAAACGTCCCAGAAAACATTTAGTTAGATCTTTTAATGATAAAATTAAAAAAAATAATTTTAAACTAATTGATTCCATAAAATAAATGTATAGAAAAATAGGAGATAGGGAAATATCCCTGCCTTAAGAACAAGTTTGGAAAAAGTAAAAAACTCCTGTATTAAGTATTTTAATGGACAGAATTGCTTGTAGAGAAGCTTCTTTAGTAAAGAAAAACTAGTAAATTTATAAACAACAATATTATTATGGTATATTAATAAAATTTTTACAAATGTTTTACATTATTTCATCACAGATCAATAACAAACTTATAAAATAATTATATAACAAATCAATTATAACTTTTATCTCTTTAGTGTTTCATTTTTGTAAAACTTATATTAAAGATCATACTATTAAAGGCTATTTTTGTCTTTGGGAAATATTGTCCTAGTTTAGTTACAAATAATTGAAACTTCGAAGCGAGGTTTAATCATTTGTAATTTTATGAACGAAAGGTTTCTGCTGTGAGAATAGTTTAGTGCTTTTTGAATTAAGATTCGCATTCTAAGTTTTTATAACACTTGTGATAAAAATTAGATTATGCAACCACCTTCTCACTAGGGAGTCTAATAGGGTTTAGTGTTAAAACCAAATACAACCTATCCTAACATTACCTTAAGTAATAAACAAACATTGAAAAAACTAAACCCCAACCCCTTATTTTGTAGATGTTAGAGGCAATCGTTAAAGTATAGTATAAGAGTATAGAGTTTACATATCTAAAATACTCCCAGCTGCCATTAATAGTTCTGGTTCTAAATATATAAAACTAGCCTACAGCTCACGTTGTTCGCTGGTCTGTAATGCTCTTGAGAATATTAAATATCCGTACTGGAAAGGTAGAAGGCTAATGCAATTATTAAGATATGACGAAGCGGCCTCAGGCCGCCTTAGGGTCCGAGTTATTAGGAAAAATTATTATATTATAAATTATAGAGTAGCTTCTCTACTAAAAAATATTTTAGCAGAAAATCTTACTTGAACTTTGTATGTCTGTCTGGTACAAAATCAGAATTATGATTTACTTGAAATTCAAAATGAAAAGCAAATTTGTCTGAGGATTTCGCTGACTAAAAAGCATCATATATATTTAATTAACTTTGTCAGTCAGTACATCCATTATGCTAAAGTTTTAGTAATTAGATTTTATGGTATTTTATGTTTTAAGTTTACTGTATATATTTCTATTGACATCTAATGTTTTAACCATATTGTCCGTCTATTTTATTAGATTTTTATGAACTTCACAAAGTTTATGGATGTTATCATATGTTTCTTGGTACTCTTATTGAAATGTCTGTCTTTCTGAAAGAAACCTTAAAGAAGTAAATGTGAATTTCTCTTCAGTTATAAAAGGTCAATGGCTGGAATTAAAAACATCCTTATACTGATGAACTTACTTTGTCCGTCCGTCTGTTGGAATGCTTTGATATGCATCTACTATCAAAGATATTATATAAATTCTATTGTAAAGATTTCCATGTTTATTAGCTTTACTAAGGACTTATAAATTTTCTAAGAAATTCTATATGTTCTATAATTAATATCTTATCAAGAGTAAGGGCACATCAAGGGTAAACCTTGTTGGGTTAGGGCCCCTTGCAAGAGTTAGGCTTATGCAAAAAAAACTATCCCTTCTAATTTACAATTTATTTCTAAAATATGAAAGTGTATTTTCAATGCTCGATATGCACTCGATATGGGAAAGCACCCTAATCCTCACTTTGGCTGACCTTGCTTTTTTATTAAATATAATATTTTTTACGCGAAGCCCCTCTTTAATTAGAAAAGTCCATCTGAGGGTAAAACATAATTCACCATCTGCTATTAAAGATAGACGGTTTTAATTTTTGAGAATATACCCTATACCTTTAAGCATCAAATATGTGATTTACTTATTCCATCAGCCTGTCGGAAATACCCTGCAAGGCATTTAATTTAAAATGTAAAAATTTTATTTATCAAATTCTAAATTAGATAGACGATCACGACTGATTTTTTCTAGAGAAGATTTTCCTGATAGATGAATATCTACTCTATACCTTATTTAGTCGGTTAGTCTGTCTGTAACCCTCCAGATGACATCAATTTCTGTAGGGAAATGTGCCTTTTCTTCTATTGAAAATAGAAGTCTAGCCTATAGTCCTTAAAATAAAGTAAAAGGATCTCGGTGTGTGTGTGTCTGTCTGTACTAAAAGATCTCTATAAACGCAGAATCGATATGGTTATCCTTTACAAATAAGCATCCATTATATAATTTACCTGGTCTGTCAGTCTATCGGTAATGCTCTGATTGTCATTTGATTGATAGAAAGATGAATTTTTCCCTGGTAAATTTTTACAGGGGATGAGCATCTACTCTGCATCTCAATTGGCCCGTCAGTCTGTCTGCAAAAATATGTTTTTCCACTTTTTTTATGAAGGTTAAGATCTCAATAACTACTGAAGCAATTGGGTTCTCTATTTTAGGTAAGCTTTAAATAGGTCCCATGATGGTATTAGGCTATTTCATTTTAAGATGGTTTTGAGCTATTTTTTCTAGCCTGTTTCTGCCCCTTTTAATTGAGAGCCCCTGGATGCTAGGTACACATCCGCTAGTTTAAAATATTCTTATGCATTTAGAATAGAAAGAGATAAATATATTAACTTACACGTATAAAGATTACTTCAAGTTCAACTACTTACGTTAGAATTTCTGTCCGGCTGATTTTAGTTATTTATTTTATAATAAAAGCCTTTGATACTATGAACGTATTAACATTCTGCCTTAGCGTTTTCTTGTTTTAAAAAAAAACCTCCCTTTAACTTGCTTTTTCTTCCATTTTCTTTTGATTTCTTGATTTAATCTTCAAATACGTATTTATAATACAGCCGTTTTCATTCTTTCAAAAATGCAATTTAAATTACGGAATTTATTTTCCAATATATATTTTTTTATAACCGTCAGGTAAGGGTTAAAATGTTTTTAATTTTTGTTTCAAAATTTGGACACATTAGGGAGGGGCGCTAGAATCAACTCATTTTAAAACTAAGTTTTCTTAAATTTACTATATTATGAATTTAAATTTTCTTTTTTAAGAATAGTAATAAAATACTTCAATATTATGTAAATAGCAAGATGAAATAAAAAAAATGAATTTATTCTTAATAAAGTAAAATATTGGGTTTTATTGTTCTGGACAATGAGAGTTTATTATGGATTATTGGAGCACTATGAGTTTTAAGCATTTATTCCTTGGAAAACTTGAGCTTGTTTATAGACATTTATTTCCTATATAGATCTGACATGGATCTTGAAGCAATATAGCAGGCCCTTTTGTAAATGTTAAAAATTGGAAAAATCTATTAAATAAAAGTAATCGCAAATATACTTAGTAAATAAAAGGACTTACTTGTACAATCAAAACATTCAGTTGTAGTAGCTGAAATAAAAATAATTAAAAAGTTTTAAAAGTAATGAAATATATGTAATGAAAATAAGTTGATAAGAAATAGGGATTGGAAAAAAGAATATTTACAGCACAGAGATTGACTACATATCATATTCTATAAAGAAGTAAGTAGTCTTTTGTTTGTCTCTTATGATCTTTCTAAGGATTCCTAGCTTCTCATAAGGTTGGTTTTATGCTATTTGTTTGCCCATCCCTTGCAAATAAAGAGCTCCCAGATGCTAGGGAAGCAGCAACTACTGTTCCAAGTACTTACGAACAACACAACGATATTTGTCCCAATCTTCAGGCTCATCAAAAGTACCAGAAGTCTGTAACAAAAAAATTCAAATGAAATCAAGATGTAATGTTTTTAGTTATAAGCTTTAAAAAATGTATATGGAAAGATTTTTATAAATTACTTTTTCTATAGGTAAAATAATATGCTAAAAGGTAGTGATTTAAACAAGTCAAAGTTTAGAAAATATAACTACCTAAGAATATACATTAAGATATATAAGTTTTCCGGAATCTTAATGTTAGGGGGAGATTTGAAATCTGCATCAAATTTTAAGGATTTTTTTTATAAAATTCGTTTTTTGTATAATTCTTTATCTAAAAGCGGAAATGCATTTTAAGTTAATTAATTTTGACCAATATTATAGGTGGATTTTAAACTACCTGCGCTCTAATTGGTTGAATGATGTACGCCATCCAATCAGAGCGCAGATTTTTTAAATCCACCAATCACAGATGCCAAAATTAATTAACTTAAATTGCATTTCCACTTTTAGATAAAGAATTATAGAAAAAACGAATTTTATAAAAAATCCTCAAAATTTGATGCAGATTTCAAATCTCCACCTAACTTTAAAATTCCGGAAAACTTATATATCTTAATATTCATAGAGGATAAATTTCGAATTTGATGAAATGAAATTATTTATAGATTTCAACAGAGTGCATGAACTACTGAACAGAAGGAAAGACCACCTTTTACTATCATGCATTTAATGTATATAAAAGACGGCATACTATTGTGGTATGGGGGATCATTATTGCCCAAACTGACTATTGTATATGTATTATAATGCTTTTATGTTATGATTATTTATTCCTATCTGTGTAGCTATTGTTTGTTGTATATAACTTTAGTAATCCTTAGACCTTCAATAAAGGAACAACTGAATAGATGCTGTTTGTTATTTAGTGATTGTTAGAGAAGCGTAGCTTCTCTATAGTAAGGTGTCCACGTCTGTCACACTGCCGTAGTCTTTTCGAACTCTGGTGTCTGCCATTTATCCTAGGCGGATACCACAACTTTTGGTGACAGCTGTGTGAGATTACGGCAAACCACAAGTGTAGAGCAGACGCGTAGCTGAGGCTAAGGTACTCCCAGCAGTGAAACTGGCAAAACTGACACAAGCAACCTGAATTACCCACCCTGGATAGCAAGGTCTAACTCTGCATCCGGCAGTTGTGGAAGCGAAACAGCGAAACTTGATGGAGAACCGCGAGAAGCGCCGACATCTAACGGAGAATTGAGCGCTTAAGGGCTGAAACAGGCCTGCGGACTGGCTGAAACAGGCCAACTAAGTGCAAACGGCTGAAAATAGGCCAACATTTACTGCAAGAGATAGCAGGATTCGAACCAGCGGCGCTAGCAGGATGGGACATTCCCTGCCGCCATCAGCCGGATTCGGATACACGGCGCTGCAGGACAGGACATTCCCTGCCGCCGATAGACTGAAACAAGCCAAGGATTCGAACCAGCGGCGCCGCAGGACGGGACATTCCCTGCCGCCAACAGTCGGATTCGGATATACGGCGCTGTAGGACGGGACATTCCCTGCCGCCGATAGGCTGAAACACGCCAAATAGCTGCGAGCTGCGAGCCAACATACGAGTGTAGTGTACCAAGCAGAGGAAACTACGTCAACTCCAAGTATCCTGAGAGGCTACAGCGCAGCCACCCATCTAGAAAAGCAGATATTATATCACATTTTAGGGATTACCACCCTAGTGTGATGGCTAAACAATAGATTTATGAGCAAGGATTGGCAAACAATTTGTTGTGTATTGTGATAAAACTAAAAATAGAACAGGCTTGGTAAGCAAATCTGTTATGTATTGTGATAAGGCCAAAAATAGAATCTAGATGTAATATAACAATGCCTTGATAAACAATCTAACCACCCAAGCCTCCAGCACAACAAAATACACCCCTTATTCCAGAGGAAAGGGAGGGGCCCACTCTCCATTGAAGAAAATACAATCAAGGTGACATAACAATAAGCCTAGGATTAAGGAGAAAGGGCACCATTACCTCATCACACAGTTACCTCAAACCCACAGCACTCCCCCTTCCCCACAGGGGGAACGGACGGCTTTACCCCGTCCCCTCACGCGCTTCCCCCCTCCTACCCACACTTGACTAAGTCCGCCCACGGTGTGGAGCTAGCGACCGGGAAAACAGAGCGCCATTTACGGGTCGCGCAACAGAGTTCGGGACATATCATAAAATTCAACGGACAAAGCGGACCAATGAGAGAGCGAGTTGAGGGATAAGTGCGCGTTTTACCTGTGTGCGCGGATTTGACGGTGCGTAAGCGCGCTACAAGGAAAGGAGATTTCACGCACACGCACACACACAGGAGCGGAGCTACTCCATAGCATCTAACAGAGATATTTTTAGAAAAATAAAGAATTACAAGCTTCTCCCTCCTATCTATAGTGTGATAAAGGAAAACCCAATCAGTTCCTGACGGCAGTTCAGACCCTCAACAGCTATCTACCCCTACCAGCCTACTCTACAACCTCAGAATAAAACTAGTGATAAGTACAGCTAAGTTATATCTTTGTAACTAAACCACCAACCTAGTGATAAAACAGTGTTGGCTGCTAGGCTAGAAAGCTTCAAGTGATAAACCATTTATAATATTGCCTTATAACTTTGTGTCCCGCCGTTGAACCGTTGACCCGATGGAGCAGCCGCAAGCGCCAGGAGGCGACCAAGCCCAAGGATGGCTCCAGGATGACCCCCAGCCGGCTCCAGCCGAGTACCGCAAGCTGATGCTGAGTAACCTGCCGGAGTATAGAGGACCGCCCAAGCAATCCTGGAGTTCCCACATCCGCAGACTCGAGATGTCATGGGCGGCTTACCGCGTGCCGCCCCATGACACCCTCAACCGCCGCAACGCCCTTTTACTGTCACTGGTAGGGCAAGCGGCGGAAATGGCTTCTCATCTGTTTGGCGAGGCAGGCCAAGCCTTGACATACGAACAAGTCAAGGCCGAGTGTGAAATGTTATTTCGTCCCGCCTTTGAATCCCAGACTTTGAAGCAAGCCTTCAGGGATTACAGGCAACACTCGACAGAACCTATACAAGCATACATATCCACAAAGTGTGCCTTGTATAGGGAGGCCTACAGCCATGAGGATCTCGAATTATTAATCGATGAATTAAATCGTGGCATTCGTAACGCTAATGTGAAACGTGAAATGATGAGTCATGAGATCGCCTCTGTACCTGAGTACACGAGGCGAGCCATGTTCACCGTCACAATGATTACCAAGCAGCTGAAGGAGGGTGTGTGCCTAGTGGACGCCACCGACGGACTCACGGGATCAGCCAGCGTCCAGTTGCCCAATTACGACGAGTCGGAGCCAATGGAGATTGGCGCCTTGGCTCCGGGTCTCCACCAGATGGGGAAGGTCGCTCCAGATGACAAGACTCCAGGCCGCTGTTTCCGCTGCCAAGGGAGAGGCCACCGAGCTCAAGACTGCCCGACGCCTATGGAAGTCAGCCTAGAGGAGAGACACACCCATCCACGCCGTGACCGTCCTGCCAAGTGCGAGCGTTGCCACTATGCTGGCCATCCGGCGGCCGAGTGCAGAGCCGACTGGGACCAGGTAGCCAGCCGTAGGCGCACCGCAGACAAGGGTGCTCCCCCAGGAAAGCCCAGCAGAGTAGCCCACATGGAAGGGAGTGCGCCCCCAGCACCACCGCAGCAAGCAGCCGCCCCCAACGCAGCGGGCCGAGCCGACGGAATGCCGCAGTTTGGGACCGTTCCAGCTAGAATCAACGTACTGGGAGGCGCGGCTGAACCCAACCGGGTTGGCCTGGGCTTCAGTCTCAACCACCTGGGGCCGGAGTTTGTGCAGCCCAACAACATTGCCGAGCCAGAAGTTCTGAGGCCCCAGCCTTTTAGCCTAAACATGATGGGGCCTGCCCGACCGAGCCTACCCAGCAAGAGTGGAGGGGCGCTACCCAGCGTCACTGAGACGGTGTACGGGGAGGCCCTGGCGGCCGTTGAACGAGAGAGGCAGGAGGCGCTAGCCAGCGCATCAGAGTCGATGTATGGGGCGCCACCCGGCGCCGCCACCTGCGATGACTGGGGGGTGCTATCCAGCGCCTCCAACCTGGTGCCTGGGGCGACAACCGTCGCCGCCACCGAGATACCTGGATCCTGGAACGAGCCAGCAGTCCCAGAGGAAGGGGTGACACCCGTCACCCCCAGTCAGCCAGCGCCACCAGCCTGTAGGGAGAGCCCAGCTATACACCATCCAGCGCCCCCTGCCAGCCGAAGGAACCCAGCTGCCCAGCACTTCCAGTCGAGCCAGGATAAGTTAAATTTAACAAATGTGTTGTATCCAAACTATTGTAAAACCCCAACCTTGCCTGTGCCCCCTGCACCAGAGGCTGGGGAGATTGAAATTTGGGGATATAAGGACTTGCCTGTGCCACATGCACCTGAGTTCCTAGGGCAGGGGAGGGACGTGAGTCAGGGCGAGCCTGTGCCACACGCACTTCAGCCCCATGCCACTGGGCATGCCATGGACAAGGGAAGGGACCCCTTGGGGCTAGGGGAGCCGACACCCAGGCAAGCGCCAGTCGCCTGCCAGTCTGTCATTGGGGAGGGTATCGGGGTGCCCCGAACACACAAAGATAACGCTCAATGGAAATTTGTATCTAGCCAGGAGAAGCCCAGCCGTGTCCAGCCCCAAGAAGCAGCCGTGACCCGAGCCGAAGATCCCCAGCCGCGTGCGCGAGGTAGATGGCTGTCTGGTAGCTTCTCACACTGGTGGATGGTCCTGTGGGGACTACTGCTGGCAGCCGTGTGGCCTACAACTAGCTACGTCCTGGTAGGGTGGGACTGCGCCAACCCCACTCACGTCACAGCCTACAATAAGGAAAAGATGTGTAGCACGGAACCGCTACACCAGGAGGTGCCCCTGGGCCATGAAGTACATGTCCTGCAGCAAGTCAAGATTAGGGAAACAACAGGATATAGTTGTCAGCTCACTGTGTCCCAGTGGACATTCAGGTGTGGGGTATGGGGTCACCTCAAGGTGACCTCGGTCCCCACCCTCATGAGGCCAACCAAGATCGATCCAGAAACGTGCCGAGACCTGGCCAGGAACCGAGTCTACACGCTGCCAGGCAAGACCCAGCCACTGACGTTCCAGCTGAACCATCCCCTGTTCTTCACCCTCGATATGGTGGGCGCCCTGGTCAACAGCCCCGAGGGGGTGGGTTGTGAAGGGGAGGACGTCCACTTCGAGGGCCAGCTGTAC
Source organism: Acartia tonsa (assembly GCF_053477335.1). Taxonomy (NCBI): domain Eukaryota; kingdom Metazoa; phylum Arthropoda; class Copepoda; order Calanoida; family Acartiidae; genus Acartia; species Acartia tonsa. The sequence goes on from NC_137265.1 coordinate 3,502,626, forward strand.
CGCAATGAATTAGTGCTCCAGGAACAACGGCTGCTGGTCAAGGAAGAGACCTACGTTGTAGAGGATGGACGGGTGGAGTCCCAATCTGACCACCTGGCCTTAGAATGTCCCCATTCTGAGCTGTCTTGCATCACTGGGGAAGCAACCTACGTGTGGGACCACCTGGGGAGAGATTGCCCCTTGAGGCTGATCCGCAGCCTCCAGCCTAGCCTAGTGATGGATGCGTTCCTGGTTGACCATCAAGCCCAGTTTTTCATCAACATGACCAACCCCACCTCAATAGTGAACTGCGACTTTGAGGCCCATGCCACCAACCACCCAGCATTGTTCGTGGCAGCTGACCCGGCCGCGGCAGCGCTGCCCAGAGTATCGGCCAGGGATGTGGATGTCCCCCTGCAGGCCCAGATACATGCAGGTTACATTGGATTCACCCTGGAGACACGCATGAAAAGCACAGCGGCAGAAGAAGTAGCGGCCAACTGCTGGAAGCTCCAGCAACTAGACCCGGCCCACCCGGTGCGTGTCCAGGGGAGCACGTTCTCTGTACTGAGGGGAGATGTCCTGCTCCAGCTTACCTGCCAACGCAACAAATACGTTGTCCGTGAAAGCAAGGAATGTTGGGACAAAGTACCAGTGGAACCCACAGGATTTGTAGACGCCGTGACACGGGTGTATAGCGGCCACGCCACCAAGATTCCCTGCTCCTCCACCTACCCCCTGACTGTGCACGCGGAGGAAGGCTGGATAGAACTAACCCCCGCACCTAAGAAGAGGCCACCCCCGCTGGATACGCCCAAGCAGCTACTGACAGAACCCTTGGATGACTTTAGTTCGGGAGGCTTGTATTCGCAGGCTGAGTTGAACGACTGGCAGCAGCTGCTAGCATTCCCAGCGTATAAAAGCGCCATGCTGACCGGCCTGTCCTATGGCTCGTGCGTTCAGCAAGGTAGCTGTTCGGCCACTGGAGACCATGGGATCGTGTCCTACAATATCGACCGACTGGCGGAGGAAGGAGAGGCCGCCCTGGATGTCTGGGCTGGGTTCAGACAAGCTATTCACGAGTGGGGAGATGGCGCAGCCATACTGTGCTTACTGTTGTTGATCCTCAAACTGCTGGGGGATCTGACCATCATTTCCCTGGCAGCCGCACAAGGAGGTGTACGGGCCGCCATGAATGCGATGTCACAAGTGTTCCTGTACCATCCAACCTTGTACAGGAAGGCCCTGGCCAGAGCCCGGCTCACCCATGCCAAGTCCCGGGACTTTTCAGTAGACTGGGATGCCATTCCCATTGGCCGGGAAGCCGCCGAGGAAATGGTGTCCATGCAATCGACCGATAGCGGGCATGACCGCCCAGGCAGGCCTGGACCGCCCTCTGGAAGACCCCGCGGCCCCTCGGGAGGCCAGGCTGCCGCTCAGACGGTCAACTTGGCAGCCAGTGCCCCAGCCGCTGCCAACAACAACCAGAATGCCCCGCTGCTGACCGGCCCCGCAGCGGCTGTGCCCCACGCCAACCTGACACCTGCCGGCGCCGAGCTACGTGTCCAACCAAAGCCAGCCTCTACCTTCTATCCCACGTTGGGAGCCCATCAGCCCTGAAAAATCACCACTAGGACTCCATTGAATCATTATCATTTGTATATATCTTAGCCCTAAGGAGCGGGCCGAAGGCCTCAACCACTGTCGGAAGTCTGGCAGGGAGACCCCCTCCCAGCCTTCCGAGGGGAGAGTTGTGGTATTCGGCAACCGTGAGCCATGCCTATGGCACCCCTGACCGGGGTTCGGGGAAGGGCCAAAGGCCCTCCCCCGAGTCCTGGGGAAGGGGTCTGCCGACCCCCTCCCTATGCCTAAAATTAATGATTGAATCTGACAAGCTTTATTATGGTTAAGCTGCATTGTTAATTCCCCCACCCTTCCCAGGGATGGGGGATCATTATTGCCCAAACTGACTATTGTATATGTATTATAATGCTTTTATGTTATGATTATTTATTCCTATCTGTGTAGCTATTGTTTGTTGTATATAACTTTAGTAATCCTTAGACCTTCAATAAAGGAACAACTGAATAGATGCTGTTTGTTATTTAGTGATTGTTAGAGAAGCGTAGCTTCTCTATAGTAAGGTGTCCACGTCTGTCACACTGCCGTAGTCTTTTCGAACTCTGGTGTCTGCCATTTGTCCTAGGCGGATACCACACTATAATATCTGAACCTGACATGTCATCATTATAAATGGAGTTGCCAACCAATCAGCATCAAACACCATTCCTGCAAAAAGTTTAAACTTTTTATTGAAAGACATGTACAATTTATAAATATTTTGAGTCAAAAGCTTTCTAACATATTATCTTAATTGTACTTTTCATAGAATTTTCAAGCAAGTCATATACTGTATACCTAACTGTTATATGTATTTTCACTAAAATTTTAGCCACCTATCCTTAAAAGCAGCCGAGTATGTCCCTCTTTCCCAATGATGTTGCAGATAGCATTATTTTGTTTTATAACTTACCATCAGGACATTTATAGGTAATATTGAAACCAATAGGAGGCGCTGGTTCCATACTCTCATCTACAAATCCACCAAAACTAAGAATAGATAGATAATAATATAAAAACTTAGGAGTACACCTGAAACATTATTATTTTATAATAAAACATTCAATCTAAAAAAAATAATTATTACTTGTGGCTGAAAAGTAAAAAAATATTGTGACATATATAATCTTTTTTATTGGCAATTTCTTTTGGGTTGGTTGAGATACCCTTCCCCAACATACTTATAAAGGAGGATCATATCAGTTCAGCAATAACAAGATCTTTCACAAACGCTGGTTATTTCTATATAAGGATTAAAAATAATGGATTCTCCAGATTTTGTATCTGATCCGTCTTCAAACTAGTACTTATCTTTTTATTCAAATGACTGCCTTAAAGAAGGATAGTCTAAATATCTCTACCTTTTATGTAAATCTAATAAAAGATCTTGACCAACACACTGATTTCTATACATGACTATGATAAATTAAATCTGACCTGAGAGAAATGCCTCCAGAAACCAGGAGATGTGTAATATTTTCCATGAGGGTAGGAGGGGTCGGAGTTCAATTGTAAAGAGAAACCATCTTCATCACAAAGTAAACTGAACCAGGGATTATGCATTTGAATTAAAGCTTTTAAAAAAGAAAACACATTTTAATTGAAAAAAAAATGGGTATAGTCCCTTTCCTGGCAAAGCCTCTTTAGGGGCGTTTCATTGTATTTTCACAGTAGGTCTTCTTATGTTAAGTTAGGTTAAGTAAAGTTAGGGGAATGGCCGCCAGGCTTAGGCAATTGGCCCTGAAAGGTTAGAGCTCCCCGCACAGGGGCTAGAAATAGGGGAAAAGCTACTGTGAAAATACGACAAAACGCCCCTTAAGAGGAGTTGCCACAAAAGGGACTAATAATCATATTACCTTATCATAACAGTTTCTCCAAAATCTATTGTGGTACCATTGTCACTTTGCATGTTTAGTTTTTCTCCCTGAAAAATATTAATTTCAAATTATCAAAATAGTAATTAAAGTTTAGTAATCTTTTTGAAAAATATAATGAATGAAAAGGCTGAATACCCTCGTTTATTTTTAGTAAAATGTCAACAAAAAAAAAGTTCATAGATACTATGAAAATTACGAACTAAGCAGTTCTACCCTTACAAAACTTGTAATGAACAAACAGCTTAACACTTATAAATATAGACCTTGCAAACAAAATATTCCTACCTCAAATTGTGACCACAAAGATATTTGTTCAGTAAGAATATCAATGTGGGCATGAAATGCCTCATTTTCATCAGTTGCTTTTAAAACAATCTCTACAGCCTAAAAAAAATTTAAGTTATAATCTATATAATAAATTAATTGAGTAATGTTTTATCACTTTCAAATGTTCTCACCTGATTATTGTCTAGTATTGTTCCAATCATCATCAGCTTTTGTCCTCTAACACATTGACTTGGTCCAGGAAATGGTATTTTCATGGGTATTGATGGATTATATCTTTGAAACTCTTTCATTAAAATTAAATTTATTAATATACTCTATTTTGTTATATTTAGTACATTAGACTTAACAAAGGCATTAGATAACCTAATGTTCATTCCTCTTTACCTGTAGAGAAAGTCATGTTATTTTTTTCATCTGGACTATTGATTAGTTGAAGTTTCTTTGGAGGGACAGGAATATTTGAGCAAGCAGTGGCTACACACTTTGGTAATTCAGCTGGAACCCAATTCTTGTTCCATCCACATTCAACTAGAAATAAGAAGTTTAAATTTTAATTCTACTAAAGATTTGGCTATATTTGGCATTATTAAGTATGATATTACTATTGTTATAGGTCTGAATGTATGTCCTTTAACAAAATTGACTTAGTTTCTATTTATGATTTGTATAAAAACCTTTAGGGTAGTTAGACATTGGAAAAACCTGAGGGGAACATTAATCTTTTCCATGACGTAACCAATGTTTTATAAATTATAAATCAGAAAATAAGCAAAACTCACCTATTACTTCTTCAACACACTTTCCATTACTGTAACAAAATTTTCCATATGGTCCACAAGTGTAAGATATTTGTGTTTTGTAGCTGTAGTTGCCATTCCACTCCCAGGTTCCTGTTCCAGGTCTGGCTGGAGGCTCTCCACAGTTTACACCTACAAACCAATATCAAATAACTGTAATTTTTATCATAAAATTATAACATTTATATTTGAAAAATTTATATTAACTGCTGTTGACAAAAATCTTTTCAAAGAGAGGGAGTTGATAAATTAAACTGTGGTTTAGTAAGCATTAGCTAATATTTTGGAAGATATTAATAAAAGTTATACATACTTGCTACACATTTTGGCCATATTTCTGGTTCTAAGAATGTTCCATCATTTTGACAAAATACATCATAAGCTTTCAGATCCTTTTATAGATTACTTTCTTTTAATTCGATCCACAATTTTATTACCTTCTACTGTGTCATCTCCCTTCAAGACATTTAGAGAAAAATGTTTTTATACAGCCCACTCTTTTACAATTTATTTCCAAACATAACTGTTTGAAGAATTTTTGAAACCCAACAAAATTCTATTTTTACTTCATTTTGATTGTCATTAAAAGAAGTAAATTCCTTGTCATGTTCAAAGAAAAGGTGGTTAGAGCTGCATGTATAGTTAGTAGCTTCTCCATACTGTGTTTCCTCCAATGCAAAACTTCCCACCAAATTGTGACCCTTCGGAGCCTTAATTTTTTATATAATTGTTATTAAACAAAAATTATTGCTGAACTTTTTAAGTATCCTTTATTTGAAACATTAATTAGTACTGTTTTTTTAGAATTATTGCTTGAAACAAAATATTTCCAAATTAGAATAATATATATAAAAGTTTGCAGATTCTAAATGATCTATTAAAATGTTTTAAATCTAAGTAAAATGTTTAAGTAGGTTGTATATTTTGCTTTTTCCTCGTTAAAAAAATTTCAATTTCTAATATTAGGTTTTACAAATGAAATTACTGTTGGTGGGTAGAGACATGCTACCCAGACACAATTATCTAGAGTATCATAGACTGTCCAAGTTTGGTTCCAGTTGCACTGAATGGTCCTGTTCTCATAAGTGTCAATTAATCTGTCACCATCTAAGGCATTCACATTCAGCTATTACTATTTTCAAGATTATTCTATTATATAAGATTATTAAAGTTTAACTTAGGTTTGAACTGAATAATAATGGAAAGCTATCATGTTCCTGGAGGTAAAAACTGTCTGCCTTTTCCACACTTGTATCTAAAATTTATTAGCAATCAAAGAGTTAATATTGAAAAATGTTTTTATGTAATTTTTTAGGTGTATTGTTTTGATACATGTTGAAAGAGATAAGGAAGGAGAGGAGGGAAAGAAATTCATCCTAGTTGGAAGGTACACACCCCTTTAAATTGTTAAAGTATTGATACATACGTCAGAACAGAACCATAGGATCTTAGTTCTATTTCTTCTGGAGTTTCTAAATCTGTTGAAGTTACAGGATCAATATTCCGAGCCACTCTTTTCAGTGATTCCAATGATTTTTCTGATTCTGTAAATTAAAAAAAGTCTTAACACAATGAATAGTATTGAAGGTCCAAAAATAAATACAGTCTGATTTATAGTAAAACTAGCAACTACACCTACTTTAACCTATATTCAACTTCAGAAATCACAATTATATCTAAGTTTGTACATAATTCTTAAAAGAAATAAAGTATAATCAAATAAAACCAATAAGCAGAAAAAAATAAACTGTTGACCTGATATTACTCCAACATCTCTTTTCTTTATCAAAGAGCTATTTCCACTTGTGCAAGCAACTAGAATTTGGGTTGGATTTTTTTTTTAATCTAACTGTGTGTCTATGATAATTATATTTGCTTATATTAGAGAAATTACCCAAATCAAAATTATGTTTTAAAAAATTTCTTACATTGATGATACCGTTGCAGCAACTTTTTGTCAGTCAGACCCTCATCTTATCACAAGGATAGTGTTATTTTCTAAAAAAATAAAGTTAACAATTCAGCGATACAAGTTTTGGTGAAAAAAATTACATGTTTTGTTTTCTTCTTGATTATTGCTGATAAAATTTAAAATATAAAATTAACCTGGTATAACTCCTAGCTCTTGGAATATAGTTAGTCTCATTTCTTTATAGTTCATTTTAAGAAGCTGAGATTTAGATTTGACAGTATCAAAAAGTGACCAATATATTGCTGACAACCCACACAAGCTACCAGTTTCATCCAAAACAGGTCTTAATAATTTTAATGTTTAGTGTCTTTCATCAAATTAAAAATAAATCACATTTGGGTGGTCTATATGTTTCACATTATTGTATTGAACTAGTTTTAATTCATGACGCTAATATATTTGTGAATTATATAAGAGAACCTTCGGGTATAGTCCTTTCCACGACATCCCTCCATAAGAGGCGATTAGTCGTATTTTTAAAATGGCTTTTTATAGTTTATTTTAGGTTAGGTTAGGTTATATTGTGTTAGGTGATTGCCCTACAGGGTTAGGTAATTGGCCCCGCAGGATTAGAGCCCCCCGCAGGGGCTAGAAATAGGAGAAAAGCTACTGTGAAAAATACGAAGAATCGCCCCTTATGGAGGGATGTCGTGGAAAGGACTATACCCGAACCTTCTACATACCTTGCTGCAATATCCCCAATACTATGAGTTAATTTCCTTGATACGGTTGTTGTCAACAAAGTTCTCAATTCTTCATCTGCACAACTGTGTCTCATTTACATTTTCATGTAAAATGCATATTAGATTATTCCATATGAGATTGAAAACAAAAGATCCCAGGACTAAAGATGGTGATATAATTTCCCATCTAAGGAAGCCTGCAAGAAATACACCAATCTTCGAAATGTCTATATCTTTTTGTTGTTGAAGCTGAAGGCTTTAAATTTTGAGTATTGGGTCTACTTGACAGCAGTTTACCAGTTAGATCAGTGTACTTCTTGCAAGCTTCCTTTAATTTCTTTAAATGATATTTATTTTCCTCATCTATTTGAATAATTGACACCTTGCAATAATTTTTTTATAATTGTTAAACAAAAATATCTGAGACAATCCTGTTGAATTTGCTAAAGCCTCTAAAGATAACCACTCATTTTTAATCAGAGACTCACTTATGCAAGTAAACTCATCATGCAGTAAACTTGACCAATCATTACATTGGACTAAAAAAAAATATTTAATACTTTAAGAAAAAGAAATGAGCAAATAAGAAATAATAACAATGTCACAGTTGTATAATATCCAACTATAGAAAACTATGGAAACAAAGTAAAAAAAAATATTCTTTGTGCTTTAAAAAAATGGTAAAAAGCATGTAAGAATTGTATGTAAATCAAATTTGCAAAGAAAAGTACTCACTACAAATGTAAGTCACATTTATTTCTCTTCTATATCGCTCACAAAAGATATCCAATGGATATTCCCAAGATTGAAAAGTTTGTTTACAGGAGCTCTAAAAGTAGAAATTTTATAGATCTTGAAATTTCTGTGGTGTGGGATGTTTCAGTATGTCATAATAACTACATGAAAACTAACAGGATTAGGGATAATGTGTAGACTAATAATCAGGCACTTCTAATTTATTGCATGAACAAGATTAAAGTCATACAATTAGTCAAAATAAACAGTGCCTCTAGCTACTTTGGGCTTTACCCAAAGAGAGAATTTGGGTAACCCAAAATTTGTTAGAATATTTTTTTATACAATTTTCTTGGGGGCAAAAATAAAGAAAATAAAACTATTAACTGCACATTTATATGATCCATTATTTTTTCTCATGTCTTGGCTTTAAGTAAAACTTGGTGGTAAAATGAGAGCCCAAGTTATTCTATCTTTGGGATATTATGAATGACATTATAATTCCTAAAAACTAGTTACCTTTCCATGACAATTGTGCCTAATAACTTGTAGAATATCTGTATTAATACATTCATCTTCTGGTCCTCCTCTTGGGTCATTTTCTAGATTAATATGTTAATATTTATATATTTCAAATGCATGGATAATATACAGAATACATTTCTAAAGGTGCATATTCATGATTATGGAAAAATTCATTCTAGGTTAGTTTATGTTTAGTAAGGTATAGTACAAGTACAAAGGCAAAGTAAATTCAAAGAAAGGTTAACAAGTTATGCTTGGTGAAGTAGTTAAATTACCTAGTTTTCCATTGCAAATAAGCTTTTTGTTCAGTTGTTTATATCTTCCAAAATATGCAAACTTTGCATAAACATTCAAGAAAGAAAAGCATTTTATTTCTAGCTCCTAAACAACAATTTATTTTATTTGTTGTACAAATCAATTAAAGCAGACAATAATCTGAATGAATATATGTACATTACCATTCCATCAACAACACAATTATGTTGGTCAGGATAACCAATTTCAACTGGATTGTTCTCTATTATACCCTCAAAGGGTACTTCTGGTGGTTTTGGGCACAATGGAGCTGAAAATTGTAATTGATTTTCTCATATTCATACGAATACGGTGGATAGGAACCGGTTCTCATCCATACGAAACAACTATGTCTATCATCGTATTATATCCAGCTTTCTATGAATATAGAAATGTACAATCATAAGATTAAAACCAGTTTTTTTAGCCCGTGCCTTTGGCAACTTGAGGCTAAAAAAACTAGTTTTAATCTTATAATTGTACATTCTATATCTGCAGAAAGCGGTTTATAATACGATGAAAGAAATAACTATTCTTGTATTCATTTGAAACCAATAAATGTCTGGTGGATTAGAACTGGTTATCATCCATAAAAAAAACTATGTCTAGCATTGTATTATATCCAGTTTCCTACGAATATAGAAATGTACAATCATAAGATTATAACAAGTTTTTTTTAGCCGTGCCTGCAGCAACTCAGGGCTAAAAAAACTATTTTTAATCTTATAATTGTACATTCTATTCCTGCGGAAAGCGGTTTATAATACAATGAAAGAAATAAATATTCTTGTATTCATTTGAAACCAATAAATGTCTGGTGGATTAGAACTGGTTATCATCCATATAAAAACTATGTCTAGCATTGTATTATAACCAGTTTTCTATGAATATATAAATGTAAAATCATGAGATTAAAACCTGTTTTTTAGCCCCTAGATTGTAAATTTTATATCCACAGAAAACTGTTTATAATACGATGTGAAAATAACTATTCTAGTCTTTTTTATTTTTATTTTAACTAATCAAGTTATCCAAAAAAAGCATAATATTTAAATATTGTATTAGAATTAAGCTAGTCCTGGATGTCTTGATCCTTTTCAAGAGAGCAGTGCCTTTAATCTTATCAAAGCTTTTATCAACTTACCTGAAAGGCACCTGGGCCAACTGGTTGGATCTGATGGTGTGTTAAAAAATCCCCTTCTATTAAACAAATATATTCATATTAACATATTTCTTTAAATTTTTATTATCAGATTTTTAAGCAGCAAAGTTTATCCTTGAAGTAAATGAAAAAGCCTACATAATAAATCAAAACTATAGTTTTATATTTTCATTCAAATAAAAGATGCATCTCAATAAGACTTTACATTATCTATAATCCTTTTATTTGTTTATAAAGAATTTTCTTGAGAATTTAAATATATTTCTTATGAATAAACTGTTCCTTGATCCATCAGAGCCATCCTGACATTCATAATTAACTTCCAGAATTGTCGGATCTTCTTCAAAGAACATATCTCTCTTGCAAGCATATCTACAAAAAATGATATTTAAATACTTCACAACAGACAAAATGCATCAGAGATTCAAATTTAAAAAAAATATTAAGTTACTTTATACCTTGCTAAACCACCAAAAGGTACAACCTCTCCTTGCCAGTCCAAAAGCACAAGATTTGTCCCTTCTGGTGGTTCTGGAGGCCGCAGGCAAGCAACCCATTCACAATCCTAGCATAAATTTTCAATGTCATGTTTTTCTGTGTCATTTTAACACAAATACATACATTGTTTTAAAACCTTATTCAATCACTTTGTTGTATTCAGGGACAAGGGAACAGGATTCTGACTAACAATTCTAAAATTTCCCCACAATAATTACTTCCTTTCTCTCTTCTTACTCACTTCTCTTTAGTTATAACCAACATTATTACTCTACTAAAATATAAAAAAATCAAATGGAAATAATTAGCAGAATCACAGCCCCTGAAAATAATACTTACAGGGAGTTTATTGATTGCAGGGAACCATTCTCTGTTCCACTGACACTTCATTTTCTGAATTGGGTGAAAATTTCCATCTGGATTTATAAACTCTCTAGCTGCACCACATCCATATCTAATTAAAATATAATTTGCTAGTGACAACACCCACAGTATTTAGGAGCTCTCTTTTCAAAGTGGTAGGGAGAGACCAAAAAATTAACTTAAAGCTATTTTTTTATTAACACCCACCTACACTCATGATTGTAACCCCCTAAAACTTGTTTTTAATCTAAAGATTATTTTCCAGAAGTATCATATTTTCAACCAATCAATTTTAATGTTTATCACACTGCACTGTTTAATGTATATTTCTTCAATGCTAATAAAAATCTTACGTCAATGAAGCATCATAGTTTCTGCTGTATGTTGTATGATTATACTCAGATGTAAGATTCTTTTCTAAAGCAGTTTCAGGAAGAGGATATTCATAGTAGTGAATATGAACATATCCATCATCCTATAAACAATAATATTTAATTGTGGTATTCCATGAATGATTAACAACATTTCTTTATATACATGATTAGTAGATTAACTTTGCTTTAATGATAATAATATATACTTTCTTACCTCTTTAAGAGTATATTCTTCATTAGTTGGTACAGGAGGAGGTATATCACATTGTATATCCCCTAAACAGGTTGGCCAATTTTCTCTTACATTTGTAAACTCAAATGTTCCATCTTCCTGAATATTTATAAACCATATAATCTAATGATAATGTGTTTATATAAAAATACATTTTAGAACTGCTTAACACTGACTTTCTTTTATTAGTTTGTAAAAGCATATCTAACTCTGTAAACACTTAATCAACCCAATTATCAAAATTTGATTTGAAATATTGGCACCCATATATTGTTAAATGTTCATGTTATGCTCATTTAACTTGAGTGAATGTGAAGTGTAAATTGTTTACCTTGCATAACACAGAGAACTCTGAACTAGATCTATCCTTTTCAAAGTACATAGTGTGCTGGCCATTTTGCTTGTTTTTGCATTCATACCATTTTACCATCCCAATCTTTGTCCATTCTGAGGTTTTTTCCTATTTAAGATTCAAATAGTTTAATTTCAAGAAATATTATGTTTTAATTCATTATTTCTTCAATTGCCTTTTACAATATTGCCAAAAGATTTCAAATTAATCTGCTTATGCTTTAGATAAACAGCATATTATCATTATAATAGTATGCTGAAAAAATATTCCTGAATCATATTTGCAAACCTGAATGAAAGAGTCTTCTGGGATGTTAAAAGGGTTTACACAGTGTGTTATTTCACATTCTGGAAGGCTATCCTTGTAAGGATACCATTTCTTGTTCCATTGACATCTAGAAAAATAAAGAATTTAACCCATTAGTGACGAACCGGGTATTAAAACCCGGTTCCAAAAAAAGGAAAAAAAACGGTTTCCAGTCTTCAAATTTCATCATCCTTTTGTGAGCCTCCCCTTTACTCCATTCTTTATCTATTGTCCCTGGAGAGAAGTCTCAGATATGGATCTATGATATGGATAATATGGATCAACCGCAAAAAAAAAGGTGCTTTAGAAAAACGTTAATAACTTTTTTGTTTTTATAATTAAGTTGCTGATTTTTTTGTGAAATCTAATGTTTATTGACAAGTACATCTATTTGTGAATTCGTTTTATTCAAATTATTATTTTTTATATGATTTTTTTATCATTTTTTTACGCTCTATTAGGACCCGGTTCGGCATGGCCATAAATACCCGACAGTTTTAAAACCCGGCTTGGTTTTGGTTTTATGACCCGGTTTTTACTTTTCAACCATTAAATATTTTTTATGATTTATTATTCTTGAGCCACCCTAATCAGTATACCCTAGTAATCTCTATATGTGTCCTCCAATAGTTTTATGCTCTTTTTCTGATATGTATCATCCAATTTTTATATGTTCTTTTTTTGTGTATGTCAGGTTTTTAAACTTCGACAAACGGGCTTTTTTACCCGGTTACGGTGGTCGAAACCGACCGAAACACTAAATTTGAAATAAATTGCTTTGTATATTACTTGTAGCCCTATAGATTACATGAGGTTGTGTAGTTTTCAATTACGGATCGTATCAAAGTTCTAAAAAGTGTTCATCTCACTTTGGGCGTTCAAAAATTACATTTTTCATTTTTTGTCAAAATAACCGGGTATTTAGGAATAAGCGGCTTTTAATGCCGGCAGAAAACCACCCAAAACGGGTTTAAATACCCGTTGTGCATTTATGGCCATGCCAAACCGGATTTTTTGGCAACTTTCCTGTGCATGCCACTAGAGCAAAACAAAAAAATTTGAATTCTGTTTTGACCATTATAAAGCTTTCCTGAAATTTTCAGCTCGATCGGCCCATAAAAGTGGCGCTCGGCACTAATGGGTTAATCTTTGAAAAGTTAACAAATGAACAAAAATATTAATATCTACCTTGTTGAAATCATAATAGTCTCTCCTTTGTTATCCAAATCTACATCAAATTGTGACCCATTTGTACATCTATACTCAATGGTTGTGTTATAAATATTCTGATGAAATAAAATAATTTATTTCTTAGAATTAAGGTTTAACAATTAGATAACTGTACATTAACTACCTCATTTTGATTGTTAAGCCAGGTAATGGACCCATTAATAGTTGGTGATGGGGGTGGGTCACATAAAACTGTTTCAGTACAGTTCGGCCAGGCGGCAGGAACTCCATATACACCTTCATTTGTCAAACATTGTACCTAATAATATGATAATTGAAGGATTTTAGTTGTGAATTTACTCAATAAGTTATTTTGTTCTTTTATCTTGTACATCTAAAGGGGAAACATTCAGAAGAGGTTAGATTTCTTTGGGAAAATATAGTTTATTTGGCCTCTGTTAAGAATTGTATTTAGAAATTTCTTTGAATAATTAGTGTCTACAGGGTTTCATTATATTGTGTTATGTGTATTAAATTTCTAAGACAACATAGGGTCAAAATTACACTTGGAAAAAATCAAATTATCTTGAATGAATTCTTTAAATAAATTTTATTTTCACATACCTTAATTTCTGTTTTAGTAGGATCAATTTCATTATTTTCAAAAAAGTGGTTTGGCTTACATTTATACACAACACTGGAAGAAAGAATTATTTGATATTTTTTGTCTGGAAATTTTTTTAGGTTTTCAAAGATGTTTCTCTAAAGCAACATAAACTTTTAAATGCGCTTGAGGAGTAAAATTTTATATTTCTTATTTATTCAATTTAGCAGGCTAACTTTTATTTTAATATTTTATTAAGACAAAGCATATATATATAATATCCAGATAATAATTTTCCTGTCAGCAAAAGGAACATGAGCAGCTGTTACTTGGGGAGTAACTTCAAGGTTCAAATTATATTTTGCATCAGGATGTGGATGACTACCATCTTCCAGGTTGGGATGTCCACAGTGATGAATACTACACTGTTTCAGGAAATGATAAATTTTAAATCTATTATTTTTAGCATTCTGTTTGAATATTACATGTATACTTGAATTTTAAATCTAAAAACTACTTTAATACCTTTAATTGTTGAATATTGATGGGATATGTTTTTTTCCACCTGCAATTTGTTTCAACAGATGGCTTTAAGGATACGGCATCCCCTTCTTTTATGTACATTCTTTTGTCCTAGTACATAAAAATATCATATTATATTTATATGTAAAACTCTGTCTTACATGTCACCTTTTTTAGGGGCTGTTATAGTAAGTTTTTAATATAACCGTAATACCTATACTTCTTTCATTTACAAAACATCAAAATTTTCAACTCTCAAAATGAAAATGCTGGTGCAATACTGTTTTTTTTCTTTCTTTCTATTATTATATAATTTACCTTGCATTTATAAGATATTGTTGAGTCATAGGTCAAGTTTTCTGGCTAAAATTTTAAGCATAACAAAATAGAAAAAAATGTATTCATTTAAATTTTTCTTTTAAAAGATGATAGATATGCCCATTATACAAAATGTTTTGCTTAATTCCTTGGTTTGAATGAGATAATCCAATGTACCAGGATCTTCACAAAGTATGTCGTTAACACAGGGATCCCAGGAATCTATAAATTAAAGATACATTAATCTTAGAGGCTACTTAGCATCATTAAAAGTATTAAAAAGTTTATAAGAGATTTGCATTTTTACTTTGAAAAATTGATAACATTTAGATGTATCATATAATTTTTATAATTTCATCATTATTCATAGATTATGTAGGGATAACCTGGGTATTGAAAATAACCAGTTTCAAGGCATGAAATTACTGTTGTATTATCAGCGTCTTCTTTTTTGTCTACTTCACTATTTCTGAAAAAAATTTGAATTTGTTTGGCATTTTATGACAATTATTTAAGAAACTAATAAGTTGATAAAATTAATAAATCTAAAATAATAACCTATAGTAACCATTCTTGCAAGTAAATGTAAGTGTTTCTCCAATTAAAACTCTTTCATGAGGTTGGAATTTATATTCTGTTGAGTTAGCATGAAAAGCTTTGCCATAGTCGACTCCATCTACCAAAGGTTCTACAGTAGCATTTGTACAATATGCCACAACACAACTAGATAAATTTATTATGTTGTAAAATCATTTGCATTATAACATTATAACACAAATGTAGAATCATGAATCTTTGTCTATTTGCTGACCATAAATGGAACTATGACATGTTTGTTTTCCATGCACCTTCATGTAAAGTATATAAAATATCTAATATCAATCTAAATAGCAAGGCATGATATGACTGAAAAAAAAAAAATACCCAAGATTTTCAGGGGTGACAGTAAAAGCTTTGGACCAAAGGCAAGTTCCAGGAAGACTATCTTGTGGATCTCCATCTTGTCCCTTAATCTGAAGTCTTCTATCTTTGCAGTACCAACTAAAAACAATAATGATACAAAATGTTTAATTTGAATTGTAAACCAAAATCTAAATTTGTTAGGTTTTCATAATAGTATGTAAACTTGCCTTGTCTCTTTCATATATTCAACTTTTTCATCTGTAGGAGTATGAGTGCCAATCACTTCAGTTTCCAATTCATGTGGATCACAATATTTGGCTGATTATAGAAAAACAAGTTTAATTTAAATCAAAATAATTTTCTTTTCTTTATGTTTACTATTGTTTTTAAAAAAATTAAATTACCTAGCAAGCATAGAAACAACCTTTTTTTTCTTCTTTAAACTTAAATTAATAGTCTACACCTGAGTTGCCATAGCACTGTTTGGCTACTCTGTACCCAATATAACCTAACCTAACTTGAATCAAAGTAAAACTCCAACTCACAAAAAAATCACACCCACCCCCTCCCCACATATTCAATGAATTTCAAAATAAGAGCAATTGGTTTCTGTGCTGAACCTGGCATTCTGAGAGAAACTGCTGACTTACTTTTAACACATGTTGGCCACTCCACAGAAGTGAAGGTATTATTTACATTACAAGTTACATCTAGTTGATCTTGTGTAAAGTCATGCTCAAACTTATTAATTCCTCCTGCATCACATCTATCATAAATATAAAAAGAATACAGAATTGTCCTTCTAACAGATTGAACATAGAAATGTCATGTAACATAGTATAGTTCAAAATTAATAAATCTCATTACACAAATGTGATTTTGTCTCCATGTCTGGGAAGTTTAGTGTCTGACCAAGTGTCCCAATCACCATCTCCTCCACCACCTTTAATTATGAAAATATCCGTTATTATATAAAGAAGTAAGCTTTTTTTCTGTCTGTAGCAAAGGATCTCGATAATCACTGAAAGGATGTGGTGAAGCTTCTTAAAGGTCCTGAGGTGATTTTAGGCTATTTTTGCCTTCCATATCCCTTTGAATATAGAGCCCCTAGATGCTTGGGGCGCAAACGCTAGCATTGTTATATTATCAAAAGTTTACTGAACCATACTTGAAAATAAAGACAAAATTTTTTTTTCTATAATTTTCTTACTGCATTTAAAATACCTTACCTAATCTGAACTGTGAACTTGTAAAAATAAATTTTATAGAGGCTAAGGGCGAAGCCACAAGTCAAGTTATAAAGTCATATTAAAAATTCTGACCTCCTCCACTTCCTACATACCATCCAACCAATTTTAAATTGTGGGAATCATCAGGTTCTGGTGGTATCAAACAATTAGCCCCTGAATAATTTCACTTTAAGAACAATTTTTCAAAATAACATTGTTATACATTCATATAATCAGAATTTAATAAGAATAACATTTTTAACAGTATATTCCTTAATTTTTTTTGAAATTGAGTTTTGCATAAATAAAAAAATTACAGTGACAATCAGGTATTGTATGTGAAGACCAGTAGGGATGACCCACATCATCTTGTTGACATGTAATAGTGTAAGTTGCTGAGAAGTTTGCTGGTGTTAATTCAAATTCTTGACCTCTCTCTTTACAGTTAAAACTTAAATATAGTTTATATTGTTAATATTACTAAATCATTATTTTTTTCACCAATTAAGTTTCAATGTAATTGGATAATACAAATAAATATCTTATAATTTGAGTCACTGTAACAACCATGCTGAAACTAAACAATAAAAGAATTATGGTATTTTTTATATTATTCAAAAATCAATTAATATTGAAGATACTTTAATTTTGTTTCATATTTTGTTGTAGTTTGATCCCAGCCCATTGCTTGGATATCAGTTCTATTTGACAATATATCCATTATAATTGATGCCGAACAGTTCACAACTAAAATATTAAACCATAGATTTTTTTCTATAGATATCTGAACATTTAACTTTTCTCTAACTGAACCCATTAATGTTCACCCTAGGTTCTTGAAATAATTAGGAATATAAAACTCTTAGGGAAAGTTGAAGGCAAGGTCATAGAGCTAAATGCATACAAGCCAATCCTTTGATGACAGCCAATCCTTTGATTCCATTTCTGTGTTTGGAAGTCAAAATGTGCATGTTAATAGGTTGTGTCTTTAGTTAGCCAAGGTATTCTCATAAAAAAAAGTTAGAGGCATTATAATTTTCTCAAGATAAAACATTATTTTGTTCTAGCAATTTATTAATTTCTTACTGTAGCAAGCGGAGGGTACAGCATAGTCATATTTCCAGTAAGCAGCTGTTCCCTCCTGCCAAGTTACACATTCAAATTTTCTCTCTGTTCTCAACATATCCTCTAAACAGAGCAGCAATTGGAAGTGTTTACATTCTTTCAGTGGTTATTTAGCTATCCAAAATAGTAAGTTTCTAATTGATAGTATGAATTCTAAATCCTTTGACGAAAAATGTTATTTGGTTTTGCATCCCTATTTTTCTCCCAAAAGTGTAATCTTATTAATTAAAGAATGAGAGTGAACAATCATAGAAAGCTCTTCTCAACAATTTAGGCTTAATAAAATTAACCTATTGATTACAAACTTAGCATGATGATCTGTGTAACAATGTGTTGTACAGTTTATAAAGCGTAGGAGCTCTATAATCATAACCAGAACATGTGCATGTATGTAATTTAAAACATTTGATTTTTTTTACTTATTTGACAAAAATTTTCATGATATCATTCTATTCAGGATTTTTTTGGAATAGAGATTCCTAGGAATGCAAAGCAAAATGTTATCTCTATAATCAATGTTCATTTCTTCTACTGTCCGATTTTATACAGTATATATATTATATTACTTTTATAGATGTTGTAATCTTTGTTTACAATATAAAGAATGATACTTTTTTATCTAACCTAATGATTTTGTCACAGTACTTCCAGTTGTAGAAACAATATCATCTGAAATATAAAATCAGAAATAAGTGAAAATCAATAGATAGTAATAATTTTTTTTTTTTACAATTTCAATTATATTTCAATTTCAATTATATACCTTCACGTTTACGCCTTCTTGCACTAGCACTAGACACAGCAGATGTTGCTGTAGTTGTTGTAGTTGTGGTTGATGTAGTTGTTGATGGCTCTGGAGTTGTTATTTTTACAGCCCCTTCCTCAGCTAAATATTAGTTATATTTCAGATATTAAGCAAGATTCTCTATTACATAAAAATTATCTAATTGTTAATTTTGTCTATTAAATTCTTATTTTGATAACAGTAAGATACCCAAATTTTGGAAATAGATCACAAATAGAAATTGAATTTAGTGACATAACTAGACTAGAGTAGACGTGATATATCCCTTATGTGCAGCATAAAAAACAACCAACCCTTTGATTCCTCATCCTGTATACTGTTTTGACCAAATGTCGTCTTTGCTCAATCAATCAATCACATTGGGATAAGAAAAGAAGGGGAATAATAGCTAGGGACCAACATAAAGCTACCGGTCTTGGCATTATATATATAATTACTTGTTTCCCCTAATATTTACATGATATAGAGTAAGAAATACAACTAGCCTGGAAATATGTGGCCCTTTTTGCACTTTAGAGTTGCAACTTGACCAATATCATTCAAAGACCTTTCATACTCATAGGAGCTCCTTAAAATATTTTTAATTTGATTAAAATCTTTTTTTTGTCAACTAATCTATAATCTATATGAATAACCTTACTTATAAAATAAATGAAAATGTGAATTTGTATACGTTTGAATTTAACAAAACGTTTAAATTTGAAAAAACTGTTTGAGTCAAGAAAACTTTATCATGAATATTTAATATTATCACAATTTCTAATAAATTTTAAGAAAAGTTTATTTTGGATATTTCAACTTTTAAAATTTTAATTGGAAAGTTGTTTTGAATGCTTGGTTTATTAGATTAGATTTATTATGATTATTTTTCTCTACAAATAACAATAAATAATTACTCCCCATATTACTGCCGAAGGTAGAAACTTAGTCTCACACCAAGCTAAAACAAAATTATTTCTATGGTATTTTATCATAATTTTTTACAAATACATTGTCTTATTATAAAGTAATAAATATTTATAGCATTGTATTATAGACAGCTTTTTGTGGATATTAAAATGTAAAATTATAAGATTAAACCAGTTTTGTTAGACCAATAGGCCTAGGCTAGCAAAACTGGTTTTAATTTTATATTTGTGGAAATTGTCTGAAAAATAATGATATACATATTTTTCAGTATGGCTAAGAACCAGCTTTATTTACAGTAGATCTTTTCATGAAAATACCCTTTCTCGAATTGCATTCTTCTGCTAACCTAAAAAGTTACTTTAGGAGCCTAGAAATACATGTACGAAATTTCAGCTCTCTATCTCTACTGGCGACCTAGCGCCAGGCATGTAAAATATCAACAGATAACGGTAGCACGGCGGTTTTAACAATATCTCACCAATGTGCAGGTTTTAAGCTCTTCTGCATATTTCAATTTAAACACATAAGGCCAAAGATATTATATCCCAAAAATCTTTTGTCAAAGTCTACTTTACACCTAGCGCCAGTCAGTTTTCTAAAATCATGCATTTTATACCTGTGAAAATAGAAATCGCCAGCGCTAGGTGTAGAGTAGACTTTGACAAAAGATTTTTGGGATATTATATCTTTGGCCTTATGTGTTTAAATTGAAATATGCAGAACACCTAAATTCATCTTCCAAGCCATTCTCTAAGCATCTTAATTTTTTTTTATGAAATAACGGGATTTCAAAACTGCCCTTTGAAAAGGCCTAAAAAATATCTTTTTTTTGTCACTTTTTTCACTGCTTATAGTTACAACTTATTGTGATATTATGCTCAGTTAAAAAAAATCGGCGCCTCCAGCACCAAAACCGGCAAAAACTGGCAGTTAAACTTCTGTGCCCCTACTTGCCCCCCTCTTCGGCCAACAGTAGTTATCTCAAGAAGTAAAAGAGATATCAACACACAGAAAGAAAACTTTTTAAATAAAACTGAACTAAGTAACCATTACAGATTTCATTTTGGGTCTTTCCTTCGAGGGTCTTGTGGAGCAAAAGACCCCCCAAAACACTAAGAATATGAGTCCTGAGCTTATTTTTTAAGATATCAACCTGATTTTTGAAAAATTTGTTAACATAATGGAACTCAGTAACATTTACATATTTCATTTTGGAACTTTCCTTCTAGGGGCTTGTTTGGCAAAAGACCCCTAAAAACTAAAAATATGAGTTCTGGACTTATTTTTAAAGGTATCAACCTATTTTTTTTTTAGAAAACTTTTTTCACATAACCAAACTTAGCAACCTATACAGATTTCATTTTGTGACTTTCCTTCCAGGTGCTAGTGGAGCAAAAGACCCCCCAAAACACAAAAATATGAGTTCTGAGCTTATTTTTAAAGATATCAACCTGATTTTTTAAAGAAAACTTTTTAAATAAGACTGAACTCAGTAATGTTTACACATTTCATTTTGGGACTTTCCTTTGAGGGGCTTGTGGAGCAAAAGACCCCTAAAACACAAAAAAATGAGTTCTGAGCTGATATATAAAGATATCAACCTGATTTTTTTAAAGAAAACTTTTTTTACATAACCAAACTCAGTAATGTTTACAGATTTCATTTTGGGACTTTCCTTCTAGGGGCTAGTTGGGCAAAAGACCCCAAAAAACTGATATAAACCTGATTTTTTTAAAAAAATTTGTTAACATAATGGAACTCAGTAACATTTACAGATTTCATTTTGGGACTTTCCTTCTAGGGGCTTGTTTGGCAAAAGACCCTCAAAAACTAAAAATATGGGTTCTGGTCTTTTCTATAAAAATACCAACCTAATTTTTTTTGAGAAAACTTTTTAAACACATTACCAAACTCAGCAACCTATACAGCCTTCATTTTGGGACTTTCCTTCCAGGAGCTAGTAGAGCAAAAGACCCCCCAAAACACATAAAATATGAGTTCTGAGCTTATTTTTAAAGATATCAACCTGATTTTTTTAAAGAAAACTTTTTAAATTAAAATAGGGGCTAGTTGGGCAAAAGACCCTCAAAACTAAAAATATGAGCTCTGAGCTTATTTTTAAAGATATCAACCTGATTTTTGTGTTGAAAACTTTGTTAACATAACCAACCTTAGTAACATTTACAGATTTCATTTTGGGACTTTCCTTCTAGGGGCTAGTGGGACAAAAGACCCCCAAAACAATAAAAATATGAGTTCTGAGCTTATTTTTAGAGATATTGAGCTGATTCTTTAATGTAAACTTTTAGAACATAACTGAACTCAGTAACCATTACAGATTTATTTTTGGGACTTTCCTTCTAGGAGCTTGTGGGTCAAATGACCCCCAACACTTTTATTCCTTCTAGGGCAGGTTCGACAAAATACCCCCAATAAAAATATGAGTTCTGAGCTTATTTTTTAGAGATATTGAGCTGATTTTTTTATGAAACTTTTTGAACATAACTGTACTAAGTACCCATTACATTTTTAATTTTGGAACTTTCCTTCTAGGGGCTTGTGGAGCAAAAGACCCTCCAAAACACTAGAATATGGGGGGGGGGTCTTTTGCTCCACAACAATCTGTAAACATTACTGAGTTCGGTTATGTTAAAAAAGTTTTCTTTAAAAAATCAGGTTGATATTTTTAAATATAAGCTCAGAACTCATATTTTTTGTGTCTTGGGGGGTCTTTTGCTCCACAAGCTCCTCAAAAGAAAGTCCAAAATGAAATGTGTAATGGTTACTTAGTTCAGTTTTATCTAGAAAGTTTTCTTTAAAAAGTCAGGTTGATATGTTTAAAAAAAGCTCAGAACTCTAATTTTTTTGTGTTTTGGGGGGTCTTTAGCTCGACTAGCCCCTATAAGGAAAGTCCCAAAAAGAAATCTGTAAAGGTTACTGAGTCCGGTTATGTGAAAAAAGTTTTCTCAAAAAAAATTAGGTTGGTATTTTTAAAGAAAAGACCAGAACCCATATTTTTAGTTTTTGAGGGTCTTTTGCCAAACAAGCCCCTAGAAGGAAAGTCCCAAAATGAAATCTGTAAATGTTACTGAGTTCCATTATGTTAACAAATTTTTTTTTTAAAAATCAGGTTTATATCAGTTTTTGGGGGTCTTTTGCCCAACTAGCCCCTAGAAGGAAAGTCCTAAAATGAAATCTGTAAACATTACTGAGTTTGGTTATGTAAAAAAAGTTTTCTTTAAAAAAATCAGGTTGATATCTTTATATATCAGCTCAGAACTCATTTTTTTGTGTTTTAGGGGTCTTTTGCTCCACAAGCCTCTCAAAGAAAAGTCCCAAAATGAAATGTGTAAACATTACTGAGTTCAGTCTTATTTAAAAAGTTTTCTTTAAAAAATCAGGTTGATATCTTTAAAAATAAGCTCAGAACTCATATTTTTGTGTTTTGGGGGGTCTTTTGCTCCACTAGCACCTGGAAGGAAAGTCACAAAATGAAATCTGTATAGGTTGCTAAGTTTGGTTATGTGAAAAAAGTTTTCTAAAAAAAAAATAGGTTGATACCTTTAAAAATAAGTCCAGAACTCATATTTTTAGTTTTTGAGGGTCTTTTGCCAAACAAGCCCCTAGAAGGAAAGTCCCAAAATGAAATCTGTAAATGTTACTGAGTTCCATTATGTTAACAAATTTTTCAAAAAAAATCAGGTTTATATCTTTAAAAATAAGCTCAGAACTCATATTTTTAGTGTTTTGGGGGGTCTTTTTCTCCACAAGCCCCTAGAAGGAAAGTCCCAAAATGAAATCTGTAATGGTTACTTAGTTCAGTTTTATTTAAAAAGTTTTCTTTCTGTGTGATATCTTTCTTCTTGAGATAACTACTGTTGGCCGAAGAGGGGGGCAAGTAGGGGCACAGAAGTTTAACTGCCAGTTTTTGCCGGTTTTGGTGCTGGAGGCGCCGATTTTTTTTAACTGAGCATAATATCTTAGTAAGTTGTAACTATAAGCAGTGAAAAAAGTAACAAAAAAAGATATTTTTTAAGCCTTTTCAAAGGGCAGTTTTGAAATCCCGTTATTTCATAAAAAAAAATTAAAATGCTTAGAGAATGGCATGGAAGATGAATTTAGGTGTTCTGCATATTTTAATTTAAACACATAAGGCCAAAGATATAATATCCCGAAAATCTTTTGTCAAAGTCTACTCTACACCTAGCGCTGGCGATTTCTATTTTCACAGGTATAAAATGCATGATTTTAGAAAACTGACTGGCGCTAGGTGTAGAGTAAACTTTGACAAAAGATTTTTGGGATAATATATCTTTGTCCTTATGTGTTTAAATTGAAATATGCAGAAGATTTCAAAACCTGCACATTGGTGAGATATTGTTAAAACCGCCGTGCTACCGTTATCTGTTGATATTTTACATGCCTGGCGCTAGGTCGCCAGTAGAGATAGAGAGCTGAAATTTTGTACATGTATTTCCAGGCTCCTAAAGTAACTTTTTAGGTTAGCAGAAGACTAAAATTCGAAAAAGTGTATTTTCATGAAAAGATCTAGTGAATATCAATCGATATTGAAGAAATACTGGAAAAAAATTGAATAATGAATAATTACTTACGTATACACTCAGGAACAGGGTTGGCATCAGTATATGTAAAGAGTGGTTCAGTGCTAGATGGAATTTTGAAATCACATATATCCAACAGTGATTTGTTGTGTTGAATACTGTTCCTAACTTTAATATATTCCAAGTATATGGCTTAGAACTTAGATATCATAAATTATTAAGGTCAAACTATGACAGCTTAATATTTGTAATTATTGTTTTTATTTTACCAAATCAATTACTTTTCAAAAAGAAAAAAAATATATACATATAGTTAGAAAAATATTGCAAATATTGCAAATCAAAGAGTATAGGAAGCTAAGTTTTGGAAAAAGAATTTCAAATTACTAACAACATTCATTAATAAAGTTTTAGGATTGACTTATTGAAAAATATTCTTAACTGCATAATTACCTGTGGGTCACCTACATTGAAAAATTCGAAAGTTATAATTTAAATATTTGTATATATATTACCTTGCATTTATAATTAACTCTAGTATTAAGATATTTTAAACCATGGGTCACCCAGCTACGATTAGCAAACTGAAAATTTACTAATTTTAACTTCTGTAAGTATGATTAACATTGTTCTGAGGGGGGGAGGGGAGCTTAATAACCTTAGTGGGATTAACCTCCTAACCTCCTGTTTTCATAAAATATAAGATATAACCATAGAAACTAAAAAGCAAGTTGCTTGAAATTAAAAATAGGAATTAATTCTACCGCAGTAGAACCATTAATTATTGTTTAGAGGCAAGAGCAACATATCTTTGAAAGCTTTTTAAAAGCTTACTACTGACACCTAACCCTTTCAAGTTCAAACTTACATGTAATACCCTTTGTCTTGCAAATTTAATTAAGCTGGTTAGATGTACTTCCATTAATCAAAAGTAAAACTACTCAATAATAAAGAGGCGCCAAAGCACCAGTTTCATACCTGTGTTGTAGGTGCAGGATAGGTGGGACACTCCACAGGGAAGCATTTAGAAAACTTTCTGAAGTCTGCTCTGCGATTTGCCAAACATTGAACACTTTGGATTGGGTTCGTCTTCTTTAATGTTTGGTGATTTAAACTACAATAAAAGATTATAATTAAATTTCTAATCTAATTTTAGTTATATATAGATTATGTATTACTTTAATTATTCCAGACATACTCTCTATTAAATCTCTATACCTAGCATAGTCATATGCTCACATCAAAATCTCAGCTCTGATTTAACATAACCCAAACCACAAATGAAATAGAACCAAACATTCAAAGATTTTTAAACAAATATTTCGAAGATTTTTTATCATATAATTAAAATAATAAACACTCCAAGCCTTCTACTTAAGCAATGTCCACTCAGACGTTTGTCCCACTTTGTCGTTTGGGACAAATACCTTTGTCCTGGAATCTTTAATTCTAGTATAACTTTGTTTCTAAATATTGTATCTTGAAATGAATGTAACCATTACTGATATTTTAGTCCAAACATGGGCTTTCCTTCATAATGCCTTTTGAGTATTTAAAAATCTTCTCAAGTGATAATTCTATAACCATGAGAGTCTTATATATCTTTTTTTGCGAGAGTTAAAAGTTATTACTTACTTCATGAAAAGTTGGCAATGTATCCTGGACCCTTGTAATATTTATGGAAGGGTTCATCTGCTGTTTCAAGTTTTAAATACCCATCAAGTCCTAAAATTATATATTAATGTTTAATTTATGGTAGAAAGATTATCAAAGTTTCTAATTCTGATTCAAGGCCACAATTCTGCTAGTTTCTTGCTTTCCTGGACTGTAATTGTCAAGCTGTGGCAAATCTAAGATTTAATTTTAGGGATGAAAACAGGTGTTTATGGTAAGAACATACACATATATAAGTTCAGGTTGGAGATTTGAGAAAGGAGGGATGCATAAAATAAATTTAACCTCCTGGAAACTTTTCCTCATTCAATGGGAAATTTTTGGCTGGTGTGTACTATACCTAATAAGCAAAGTTTTGAGGGTGTAGGGGTTTGCTAATGTTCTTGGAAGCTTAATATTATTATAATTTGAATTTTACCTGATTCTCTATAGACATATTTTGGATTTTTCAATGTTCTTTCAGGGCTAGTTGGATATTCTGGACAGTCTCGAACCCAACTAAATAATATTTTATGGATCAAAAATACTTATATCAAAGTAACAGGATGTTTGTCTGTCTGTACTGAAGGGCATAGCCGCTAGTTATATATATATATATATATAATATATAAATATAATAAATTATCAGAATTTCTTAATCAAATGATAATAATTTTCAAAATCCTGTTTGGAAATTAAAGGATAGTTATTTATCGCGTCGTATTATAAACAGCTTTCCGCGGATATAAAATGTTCAATTATTAGATTTAATCCAGTTCTTTTAGCCCGGAGAAGCTGAAGGCACAGGTTAAAAAAACTGGTTTTAATATTATGATTGTAAATTTTTATTTTCATAGAAAACTGGATATAATATGATACTAGACACAGTTTTTTTTTGTATGGATGAGAACTGTGCTAATCCACCGGATATTAATTACAATTATTAGGATAACCAATGTTGTGGTTCAGTAACCCTATATCTGATTCTATTTTATGGAAAAAAAATTATTTAGGTAATTAGAAATTTTTAATTTGAGTTCCATGCTAGAAGTAAAATGAATAAATTATCATACTTACTTTTTAAACAAGGTGAAGGGGACAAGTCCCTTGCTAGTGTAATATTCTTCTTTCCGACAACTTGTCAGAGGACTAAATAAAAAGCATAATTAATTTTACTTACTACCAAGTATTTTTATATGTCATCATAGATTTTTTGCTTTCTTATCAAGTCTAGGCTAATCCTCCTGCCCTATAATTTTTTTGAAAAGAATGAAAATTTGGGTTTTTAGTCAGATCCAAAGTATAATAATGGACAAAATAAGGGATGAGAAGTTCCTATGTAACCCATTAAATGTCAAAGTCTGGAAAAATTTTAAGTGATTAAAATTTCCATTTGCTCTATGATTACAATTTTCTTTACCTTTTTAATCTGAACTGAAATCAAAGTATCATTAAAGTTTGAACAAATTTTTCTTTCACCAGGATCTATCTATATTACCTGTCTGGTTTCCTGGTCAAGCCCAAGTTAAGAGTAACATAACAATGTTGCATAAAATAATCCCATACTTCATTCTGATCACAAAAATAATTCATTTTATTGAATAAGAATATTTATGTCAGTTATTATGCAACCTGTTTGAAAAGATAAAAGTAAAGCAGATATCAAGAAAGAAAGAAAGCAGGAGAAGAATGAAAAAGAGAAGAGAGAAATAGAAGAAAAAAAACAATTAACTTTTTAAAAATAGTTAATTTTTGCAAGCACTTCTTATTTTCTTAAATAAAAGCTGGCATAACAGACTTGTGTACTTGTAGATTATCTTCATAACTATTATATGATTAGTTTCTGTTTTTCTATTTGTAATAGTCATTATTCATGTAAGCCTTTTAAAACTTGTATATAATTCCCCTGTAATTGTATTTTTGCATAGATTATAGTTATTTCTCGCATTGTATTATAAACAGCTTTCCGCGGATATAGAATGTACAATTATGATTGTATATTTTTATATTTGTAGAAAGCTGGATATAATAGGATGCTATAAATAGTTTTTTCGTATGGATGAGAACTGGTTCCTATCCACCGGATTTGAATGAATATGGGAATAGTTATTTCTCGCATTGTATTATAAACAGCTTTCCGCAGATATAGAATGTACAATTATAAAATCAAAACCAGTTTTTTTAGCCCCTAGGTGCCGAAGGCACTGGCTAAAAAACTGGTTTTAATCTTATTATTGTACATTTTTATATTCGTAGAAAGCTGGATATAATACGATGCTAGACATAGTTTTTCTGTATGGATAAGAACCGGTTCCTATCCACTGGATTCGAATGAATACGAGAATAGTTATTTCTCGTATCGTATTATAAACGGCTTTCCGCGGATATAGAATGTACAATTATAAGATTAAAACTAGTTTTTTTAGCCCCGTGGTGCCGAAGGCGTAGAAAACTGGATATAATACGATGCTAGACATAGTTTTTTCGCATTCATGAGAACCGGTGCCTATCCACCGGATTCAAATGAATATGTGAAAATACTTTACCTCACAGTATTGAGCATTTTCACCACAATCTGGAGCATGGTGTTGACAATGTTTCAGAACAAGATCACCTCGTAAATTGCACCATGCAGGATTTTTGTACTGTCTATCAAAGATAAAAATTTTAAAAATTAAGTTACCATCTCTAAAGAACTTTTTGGTCAAAAATTGTTTTAGAAATTAAAAAGAATAATTGATTTAACAATGTAGCTAATCAAATTTCCACTATAAAACTATAGCAATTCTATTTCATCCCATAAAGTTTTAACAGTTTGGGGTAAGAAAACTAAAAAATTCCTTAATTTATATTCAGTGTATTTGTTGTACTGAAACACTGTTCTCCAGAATGAATCATCAAGGCCATCATATCCATTGTTAACTCCTTCTTTCCAGGTTATGGAAAATTGATTATCTTAAATTAGTGTAAAGTTGCTTTTTATTATTGTAATAGGAATCAGAATTCCAAATATCAGATCAATCAGATGATTATACCAAATAAAAAATTGTTGTTAAAAAAGTTAACATGTTTAAAATGGATGTACAGACATTCTGGTAACGTAATAGAGTTGCTACGCTTTCTAAATCGTACCTAACTACTACAGGAATCAGCATGCAAACTTTAAAATCAATAGGACAATTCTAACATGCTTAAATTACCAAAAAAAGCTATCCATTACGGACAGACGGACGAACTGACCCTAATTATAGACAAGCTTTGCTTTAAAAAAATAAAATAAGAAGGGAGAGAATAAATTTTTATTATGCCAAACACCTGCTGAGGGTCTTCAGGGCTTACCAGTACCAAAAAAAATACCTAACCTAACCTGCTCTATATTAATAAACAAACAAACAAAACTGCCCCTCCCCCTCCTCTTGCCCCCAACTTATTTTCAATTTATATACATAGAATAAAAGGGAGAGGGAAAGAGTGTTTCAGTGCTTAACAGTTTATTGAGAAAAAAAATATGACAGTGTTATTAAATTAATTAGATAATATTCAGTTCTAATATAAAACTTTATCATTTCTTGTAATAATATAATGTTTTTTATTTCAGATATAAAATAACTCACCACTTTGATAAGGATAATTTTTTGGTTTATTAGGGTCCAATTCATAATCAAGAAATGAACTTAAAGTTATTGGGTACCCCAGAAATGTAGCTAAATACACAGCTGCAACATCTGCAAGTCTGTCCTCATTGCAAAGGTTTTTCTTGTCAGAGTTATTATTATTAAAACTGCTCTTAACCTTCAATGGGTTTTTCTTCTCCTGAAGTTTTAAAAGACAACTTTTAAATTGAATTGTAATTAGATAAAAGGCAATTATTTATAAACTCATGAAACAATATTATCTAATATTAAACTTCAAAAAAATATTTATTTAAAGTGGATAAAACTTACTGTAAGCCATTCTTTAAAAGAATTTTGTTTGTCAAGTTGTTGTATTGATGTAGCAAAATAGGTATCTGTGCATTGTACGGAAGAGATAGGAGCAGTACCACTCATTTCAGCAGCATCAGCCATACCCACAATTTCCTCCATATCCTTGATAAACACTTTTGCTGTAAATAGATTCCAGGGAAGTTAAACACTAATTCATTTCAATATAAATTGTATTTTCAGTACAAATTTTTAGACATAAATAAAGATAAGTTAAAATTTTATGCAGAAAACTTCATGTTCATTAACCTTATGTAAAAATAGTTATTTACAACATATTCATGTTATAGACAGCTTTCTGTAAATATTAAAATGAAAAATCATAAGGTCCGTGAGGGGCTGAAGGCCTCGGCTAACACAATTGGTATTAATTTTATGAATTTCCATTTAATATCCATAGATATATGATGCTATACATGATTTTTTTAGTATGGCTGATAACTGGATCTAATCCAGTAGATATTAATTGGTTTCAAAACCTGCAGGAAAATACATTACCCTTTTAACACAAAGACATTTCATATTTGATGGGGTTATCAGCTTAACTGCATAGAAAGGATATGCTGCACAAAAACTCGTGCATCTGGAGTATACAGGTGTAGTGTGAGTCTCCATCTTAGATGTCTCCCCTAAGAAAGTTGTAAATAAGAATAATTTATTGATTATTTACATGTATGGAAAAAGCATAATTCATTTCAAAATATATAAAAAGAGCATTGCTATTGGAATGAAACCTTATAACAGGGAGAAAGGTCTTTTCAATTAACAACTTTTGTTTTCAAACATTTTAAATTCATACATTAAATTGTACAGTTTGATCTTTTCAATATTCAGAAAGATAATGTGAGTTGTTTAGCATACTAAGAGCAATTTTGTTTGATAAAAAAAAAATATTTTATTAATAATAATATTTACTTTGAAAAAGAAATGTTCCAATGTTATTTTGGGTTAATGTAGGATCAGATGTATATGGGAAAGATACTGTTGGCTCATAATATTCCCCTGAAAAAAAATATTTTTATTTTTGAGGGCACATTATTGAATTATCTCATTATTTTACAAAAGATACATACCAAAAAAATCAATAGTGAACATGTGAGGTCCTGATACCCAAACAATTTCCACTTGGTTTGCAGTAAAATGAACAGAAGTACCATTTTCGCCTTTAAACTGATATAAGCCTAAAATTATAGAATTAAATAACACCAACTGCTACACTATTACCATTTTGTCAACCTTTGAATAAAAAATTAATTTATTTTTTTTGATTTTGTACCTGTTTTATCTAAAAGTGAGGGATCTATTGTTATTTGATAATATTCATCATTTACAATAACATCAAGTGGGGGATAGGGGTTCATCCAATCTCTATATTTAAAAACATAACTTAATTTTCATCCTTTTATTTACTATAAATATATAAAACAAAATATTTTTGTTTAGCATAAAGGTATATTAGGGTTTTGATTGCAGGGAATGAAAGTATATGTTTCTACTAATCATTTCTAAAATTCAAAGGTGACTAACGTCCATGTTGATGAGACTTTTGATTTCAATCTTAATTTCAATGTAATTGATTCTGTCAATTGAGATTTCAAGATGACCATTCCCCAGATGTGTGTAGTTCTAAAATGTATAGATTATTTATATATTAAATTAAGATCTGAAAAAAAATTTAAATGTTTTTGGATTTAAAAATGTATTGATAACTAGGGGAATACATTTCTACATTAACAATTCTTTATGTTTAAAATATGAGAAATCTGATCTAACCTTTGCTGAAAGTCAACAACTATGGATGGAGTAATTGAGAAATCTACAGTTCTGGCACTATCAGGCCAAGGCCAGTCCCTACCACCAGCCCCAAATAAATCTTCAGGTGCTCTTTCCTTCAATTGAATTCATGCACATACATGTAAATTAAAAAAACTGTTGCATGATTTGTAATTAAAATATCAAAACAAAAAAAAACATCTGATATATATTTAGATCAAATTTTATCATGCCTTTTATCTCATTTTCTACTATAGTTTTAAACAATATTATGCTAGTTTACCTGTCCTGAGGATTCTCTTTTAATAAGCTTGACTCCTGAACTTGGATTTTCTTTTGTATAATTGTCACCCAATACTAGGGACCTAAATAGTGTGGGACTATACATACATTACTTAACCAATTTAGAAAATAATTGAACTATATAATGATTGTGCAT
Source organism: Acartia tonsa (assembly GCF_053477335.1). Lineage (NCBI taxonomy): Eukaryota > Metazoa > Arthropoda > Copepoda > Calanoida > Acartiidae > Acartia > Acartia tonsa. Next base: position 3,534,678 of record NC_137265.1, read on the forward strand.
ACTAATTTGGGTTGGGCTGGATACTTTTGTTGGCAGATAACAGATATCCAGAGCTGGATCTTTAAATCATTTTAGTGGTGAGCCAGATCGGGATGCACCAAATTTCAGCCAATCACTGCGTGGCATTTCATGAAATGCTGTGCTCTCATTGGTTGAAAGTTGGCTCACCCCGATCTGGCTCACCACTAAAATGATTTAAAGATCCAGCTCAACTGATTTCTAATGCCGAATATCCAGTATCCAGCCGGATAATGAAAATGGATATCTGGATATCCGGCTCAACCCTAATACTAATAAACATTGTAAAAGGTAGGTAAAAGTTTTTATATTCAATAAAGACCTTTTCATTATTTTTGCTCATATTAAATTGCAATAATTGAAGAAAAAAAATTTGATTGTTATTTACCGTAAAGAAAGCTGATTTCCAACTTTAAATCCATTTCCAAGCATACACATAACTCTAAAGAAATGTTATAGTAATATGGTGGCTGTGCTACAATTCTTCATGGGTATTCTTTTACAAATTACTTGATTTAAGTTATATTTAATTTTACACTAAAAAATAAAAGATTTTTAAAATAAGCTGTATATTGTTATCACAACTTACTTGACTTGTGTACCATTTACAAGAAGTCTAAAATAGTCAAACAATAATTATTTTTAAAAAAATTTTAATAAAAATTATGAGAATTCAGATCTTTATTAATGATATATTTCTAACTCCCACCTAAAAATTACTTTTAATAACACCAAACCTGTATGCTCCTGGTAGATATATCTTGTGCTGAAAGTATAATTCTGCACACGTTGAGGCAAACTCTTTATCAGAAGTTCTATAAATCTAAAATTTTATCTTAATTATTTTTCTTACCTCTAAATTGATGTCAATATTTAGTTAACATTTTTAGCAAGTATTTCTTTCTTTGTAACTTTAAACTCAGGGATTTATCAGGTTTTGCAGCTATTTAGAATATGATTTTAGTTTTCTATAGATAATGCAAAAAAATTTGAAAGCCATGCTGTACCTAACCTGACCAAAAGTAATAAAAAAAACCTAAAAACTATTCTCAATTTCTTTAAAAAATAGAGAAGTTGTTTCAGTGCTCAACAGGGGCATATAAGAGAAAACACTAATCTAACAATAAATATTACCCGAATTTTACATTTATCAGTTTTCCATCTATGTGAATTCTCGTCTTTTATACAGAAGCATTTCTTGTCTCTCTAAAAGTATATATTTAAACGTAATCCAATTGAGAACATTTCAAGTCTTCACTTGTGGTTTGAGTTTTGTTTCTCCTTACACTGAGCAAAGTCAATTAGCTTGACCTTAAAGGAAGTCTGCAAGAAAGTTGTAGGCATTTTAAAATTACAATTAATGTATCTTTAAAAATTTTCATTGTACATAAAACGCCATTTTAAAATGCCTAGAACTTTTTTTGTTATTGAAGCAGAAGGCTTTAAATTTGGGGTATTGGATCTACTTGTGGCAGTCTTTCAGCAGTTAAAGCGTTGAATTTCTTGCAGGCTTCCTGTAATATATTTTCAAGGTGGAATGGGGGGTTAAATTAAAATTTCAAACTTATCAGCCTTTCAAATTATCCAACAGTTGTAGGGGGTATAAAAAAGCAGGATCATACTTGGAACACAATAGTGGCTTTATTATCTATATTTCATTTTATTTGCAGCTTCTTATTATTATTTTAACCATTTTATATGTTTTGTTGGTGTTACAAAAAATTTTTATATTCTGTGCCAGATTTTGCCTTTATTGTAAATGTTTAATTAATAATACCTGGTCTATACCAATATATCCTGTTGTATAAATATCATTGTATCTGCACGACTCTATGCATTGATTCACATATCCATCAGTATGGGCAAAGTCTTTTATTTCTGATGCTTCTTCGTTCTGAATATATAGTACATAGAATTATGAAATTCTAAGGTCTGTGTACTAAAAAGAAGTTTTAGAGAAAACAAATGAAATAAAGTATACAAGTATTATAAAAAAAAAGTTAAAAAATAGCCATAATAAAACTGGTGCTTCAAATCTATTTATCTTATTTATGATATTCAAGAAAGAAAATAAAAAATAGACTAAGAAACTCACTTCTGTTTTCTGCATATACTTATATCTATAACATTCAATAGAATCTGAAATTAAAATAATCGAATATATAAAGTTATGAAATCCACATTCCAACCTGTAAATTATACAAATTGAATTATGCATTTGTAATAGCCTGTTTCAAAAATGGATAAAAAAAACTTTTTAATCAGAACCAGATATAATCATCCTGAAAACTATCTAAAATACAAATTTGGTGGGCAATGACATTCCAGTTTTAAAAATTCAAAAAGACAATTTTTGTGATTTTGATATTGAAGATATAGTAGATTACCTACTATATAAATAATAGATAATGATAGCTTTAAATTTAAAAAAAATATTGTGTTTTAAAGACCCAGATATATTGTGACAATAAAATGTTACATTTGATTTTAGAACACGAGTTGTTGCCAATGAAATAAACTTTATTGAAAAGTATCATTTGAAAGTTGAAGAAGAAAAATATACTTGCCTATTTGATAAGATTTTTCAGCTTTGAAACATAATATAAGAATTAATGTTATAATCTTAAAGTTCCTCATTGTCATTTCATTTATTTCTGTAAATTATATGCAAAGTAAACAAGTTGTTGAAAAGTGACCATGCAATATGAGTAAGAAATTATTGCATTTTAGAATTTTTTTACAACCATTAGGAAAAAATATTTGTTTTTTTTACAATTTATTGTTTCTATTTTCTTGCCTATTATATAAATTTATTAGTGGCAGCACCCCTAACATCAAATGGGTATAGAATTCAGAAAATAGCTTAAACCATCCAAATAATTAAATCTAAAAATAGAATAGCTTAAAAACATACCAGGACCTACATGTGGCTTGCTTTAAAAAGAGAACTCAATCAGGACAGTAGTCATTGAGATCTTAAGCTTCAAAAAAGCCCTCACTATCTAAAATAATTTGATGATTGTCTGAACTGAATGTATCACTTAACAAAGACCTTATTATAGCTGTTGATTTTCCTCATCTAATGTTTTAACATTTACTCTGAACTGAGGGGCGTATTAGAGTAGTGAAAAACAATTTTGGTCAAAATTAGTCCACCTTTGTTAATTAAAAACTTTACAATTTCTGAATACCATTTTTCCATGGATGTTATATTAAAGGCTGTTACAATTTGAGTTACATTTGATTTGATTGTAAATAAGAGTGTTATTCTTAACCCTTACAGATCGGGGGGGGGGGGGGGCTCCAAGAGCCCCCCCCTCTAGTTTTTTCAATCTCATTTTTTTTGTAGGTAAGATGGAGAGCTGTAACTTCATGACTTTTTAAGTTTAGTAATTATACGTCGGCAAGAGTTGATTTTATTAGGATATCTGGTCTGTGTCGGTCGTGGTGTCCGGTCAAAGTCGGTTGGGTAGCAACAAAATTTGAAAAAATTCTAAATAAATCTTAATTTCTACATTATGACTTTTGTGTATAAGGTAGAAACCTAAAATTTTTTTGGTGAATACTTAGATATCAATGACCTTCTGAGAAAAGTGGTGTTATGACTGTTTGACCGCTCCCTGACCGACTTTATGACCGATTTTTGTCCGGCTTTTACTACAGACATATATCATGAATATCGTGGCTTTTATTACAGCTAGAGACCTATAATTTTTTTTGGTGAATCCTTGAGCAATAATAAACAGATAAAAATATTAATTTGTGACGCCAACCGCCGTTTTACCGCCGTAACCGCCGAAAATGGCGATTTCCGTTATTTGCCGTTTTTCGGCGATGATCAGAAAAAGTAATTTTTTTGTTATAAAAAATAAAAGTGCGTTCTAAAATTTGGTCATCCTAGCTGCAAAATTGGCCGCTCTACAGCCGTTTTAAAATTTAGCGGCTGGCCGCAAAAAAGCCGCTAAGGAGCGGCCTGGCCGCTATGACTAGAAAAAGTAATTTTCTCTAAAAATACACATGAACCACCAGAAAAAAATTTTACGTCTTTATCTGTACCAGGAGCCGAGATAGAGGGGGGGGGCTCTTGGAGCCCCCCCCCTCCCCCCGATCTATTAAGGTGGGAATTGGGGCCCGATCTGTAAGGGTTAAAAACAAATAAAATTAATGAAGAGAAAAAAAGGATATTAAATTTATATAAATTTTAAGTAAGTTCCTATAATACAATATTACAATATCTAATATACAGTAAGATCCACCAAAAGTATTTTTTAGGGTTTACAGCCCATTTTTTCTAATATTTCATCAAAAGTTGTATATGTCCTTGTTCTCTATACATTTCCACATAAGACAATATTACAATTTTACCTTCATTAACAATGGAGACTTTTAGAGCTAAATATTTGAAAATGTGACTGAGCAAAAGGTAACTTTTTACATGAAACGACTATTTAGCAAAATTAATGTAAAAATGCTTTTATTTTTGTTTCCAGGAGAAACTTTATACAATAGTGTTATAAAAAAATTAGGTTTTAAGTTCAAAGTATTTGTTGTAGGAATGTAGCAAGAAATTTGTTTTTGTTTCATAATCCTTAAATTTGCAAATAACCACTTCAATGTGTTGTATTTTTTGCCATGGAAAATTTATATTTTTTTGTGGAATAACAGAAAATAATTAGTAAACTTATTTTTCTTTGTTTATGATTCTTCAGTTAGCAGAAATACATTATATACACATTAAAAGATATGAAAAACAAAAAACAATATTTTTCTCAAGAGCTTTTTAGAAAGAATGGCCTTAAAAATCTCTGTTGATATATTCTGAAAACTTAATTTTTCTTCTTTGTCTTTGTAAAACTGTATAGGGAACAAAAACATATGCTACTTTTGCTGATACATTAAGAAATAAGGGCTGTACACCATTATAAATACTTTTTCGTGGGTCTTACTGTAGGGTAATAGTTTGTTCTTTTAATCCTTTGACTAAAGACAAATATCTTGTAACTTTACACCTACAAATAATCTACATAAAAAATATTTTTTTTAAAGAGATTAAGTTATTTCATAACCTTGATAGGGAAGAAATCTATATGCTTTTTCATATCTTTTCTGCAAAGCAGAAAGAAATCATAGCAAATATAAGGTTAAACTTTTCAACATGACCATATTTATGTTGCAAAATAAACAAAAAAAAAAATATTTTCATTTAAAATTAAAGCCTTACCATTATGACCTATGTCCAGAACAATTTTGTTGTGACTGTAGCATAATGACGAAGTACATTGATATTTATATTAGGAAAAAGCAATATTTCATAATATGGGGGAAAAATTTGTAATTTCCAATTAATTCCAAAAGAGGATCAGCACACAGTTTCCTCGGTGTTTCCTTATCCTATCCTATCGATACTAGCTAAAAAAGCTTCAAACTTCAAAAAAAATCTAAAGAAGGCATCTTAACTTTTTTGCTTTTTATTTAAGATAGCTAGCCGGTTCTTTTAGTAAGTAATAGATGTAAAATGGTCCATAGAATTCAACTATGTAATCGGTTTTTTTGTAGACCTCTTATTTTTGAAGTAATTTAAGTTTTTAAAAAAAATAATTAAGTCAGTTTTAAGGTACTAAAACGCAACAAAATAAAAGAAGAAAATTGCCAGTATGTTCAAAAATAGTAAGATCTTTAATTTGACACCTTACTTTTAAAATTCTGTTGAGTAATTATTAAAAAATCTATTTTTTAAACTTTGGTTTAATAAAAACTTTAAACCTAAATATTTTCTTAAACAGAAATAAAAAATATGGGTTCATATATACCTTTAGAATCAGAAAAATATTACGAATCCATTCTAAGCAAAATTGAAAAAGTTTTATAAAACTATAATAAAAAATATAAGTTTATTTTAAGAATCATAATTTTCGGCTTTTAACTGCATTGTTTTGAAGTTTATAAACAGACTGAAGCATATTTGTTCATACTTTTTCATTCTTTACATGTTATGTAAGTATCACTATTTTTATTGTAATATCTATTGTATATATTTTATGAACATTATCCTTTTTTTTGTCAATTCTATTGGTTAAGTTTTGAGGTGAAGCTTCCTGATTCATCAATTTTTGAGATTTTTGATTGGCTAGTTTAATAGTTAAAATTAAGTGTTGCCTGTAAAAATATAATATTTTAGGCCATTTTTATTTTTTTAAGTTTTTACTTTTTTTCAATTTTGCTTAGAATGGATTCGTAATATTTTTCTGATTCTAAAGGTATATATGAACCCATATTGTTTTTGTGTGTTTGAGAAAATATTTAGGTTTAAAGTTTTTATCAAACCGAGGTTAGAAAAATAGATTTTTTCAATAATTACTCAACAGAATTTTAAAAGTAAGGTGTCAAATTAAAGATCTTACTATTTTTGTTCATACTGGCAATTTTCTTCTTATATTTTGTTGCATTTTAGTATTTTGAAACTGACTTAATTATTTTTTTTTTAAACTTAAATTACTTCAAAAATAAGAGGTCTACATAAAAACCGATTGTATATCTAAATTCTATGGACAATTTTACATCTACTACATACTAAAAGAACCGGCTAGCTATCTTAAATAAAAAGCAAAAAAGTTAAGATGCCTCCATTGAAAAATTGAAATTTTGAATGTATGATCAGCTCCAAATGGATTTCCTATTCTAACCCTAGTTTCCTAAAGTGTACAGCAGATAACCTAATTATTGCAAACGCTATTTTCAGCTACTCCTGTCAAAGAGAAAAGCGATATAATGTAAAAACGATTTATATATTATACATGTAAAATTTTAATTTTCAAATTTTGATTTTTTTTGGAAGTTTGTAGCAAATTTTGAGATAGGACCTGGACGCTAGGTACACTTTCGGAAACTAAATTGGAGTTCATCGAATGTATAATGTATAAATCGTTCATATAATCAAATTTTGATTTTTTTTATGGAAGTTTGAAGTTTTTTAGCTAGTAGTAAATATTGAGATAGGATGAGGAAACACCGATGAAACTGTGTACTCAATCGGCAACTCAAATTTAACTGACCCAAAAGAGACCATTCCAATATCGTACCGTAGGGGGGTGTAAAATTTTCATCAAATTTTAAAGTGTTCACGAAGCTGGGAAAAAGTTGATATATGTCACTGATTAATGTTTTTTAAGAGTACTATTTTGAGAATTAAGTCTTAATTACTTCCCATTTAAAAATAAATCAAACTTTAAAAAAACGAATTTATTCCCTTGAAAACATTGATGTATTTTGTGTTTTATTATACATATCTTAAAACCTATCAAAATCGACAAATAACAATCTTTTTGTTAAGGTTTACTTGCAAATTTAGAGTAGAATAAATTCTTTTGTTACATACATATCAAACTAACCAAAAAGGTTTATAATTTCTTTTTACGGGGAGATTAAACAATTTTTATCGATAATCGAAAAGATATTACCAAATATGGATATAAGGTCAGCTGATTTATAGTTGTCGATTGTAACATAGCATCCTCATCCTATCTCAATATTTACTACTTGCTAAAAAAGCTTCAAACTTCCATAAAAAATTAAAATTTTAAAAATTAAAATTTTTAATGTATAATGTATAAATCGTTTTGGAGGGTGGTGGTATTCTCCTCCAAAATAGTTAAAAACATTTCAAGAACTTATGACGAGCTACCCTGTAAAGGAGAACCATACTGGTTCAGCTGTTAGCAAGATCCTTTAGAACAGACAAACATACAGACATCCTGTTACATTATTATAACAATTTATATTTAGGATGTGTGTATTACTTAAATATAATTTATTAACTTAAACAGAAAGAGGGCTACTTATAGTAGATATTCAAAATAAGCTTTAAAACACAAAATAATTTATAAGTTTTAGGTCATGGAAAGGAAACAAGTTTGCAGGTTTTGTTGTATTTGTATCCTTTGTATTCTTTCCATGAACCAAAGTTTTTATTATAAGCGTTTTCTAAGATAGGCATTTGTTGAGTATAACCCCTCTCTCTCTCTCTCTCTCTCTCTCTCTCTCTCTCTCCCTCTCTCTCTGTTTTTCTTTCTCACACATTCAGATTTTTACCTGGGAGTCAGTTGTTAAATAAATATTATTTAATGTATAAAAAGAAACCAAATCTAAATTTATATTTTTCTAATATTCAAAGGGATATAAAAGGGCAGAAAAATAGCTTAAAACCAACAAACAACTTTTTTGATAAAAATAAAATAGCCTAAAACCTTTCTTAAAAACTATAAAAAGCTTCACTGTAAAAGTGAACCATATCGTTTCAGCGGTCCCTTCTCTACAGATAAAAAAAGCTTACAACTTTATAAATTAGGATATTGTTAAATCTTTTCATTTAAAACTAACCCTTCTGTACGTAATTGTATGCAGGGAGGAAATGGATATTTGGCTTTTTATTACATTAGTTCCCAAAGTTAATGACATTTTGTTAGTTGGCTAATTAACTTTAGGGACTTTCATAGAATTTTAATTGGTTGGTTTATTACTTTGAGTGTCCAAATGTTTAAACCACCAAATATTGTTTACAAAATGGGTAAATTTGTGTATATTTTCATTGTGAATATCCATTAATTTATCGGCCATTGTCTTATGCCTCTAGCTCCCTGGTTATTTAGGTAGTAAGTGGGTTCGTGGGTGGGGCGTTAAGTGTGTGTGTGTGTATGTTATACTACGATAGTGTGTGTTGGTGTTTTTTACTACGATAGTGTGTGTGGCGTGTGTGTGTTAGTGCTACACTACGATAGTGTGTGTTGCGTGTGTGTGTTAGTGCTACACTACGATAGTGTGTGTGTGCGTGTGTGTGTTAGTGCTACACTATGATAGTGTGTGTGTGCGTGTGTGTGGCAAGATAGGTAAGGTATGTGTGTGTGTGTGTGTGTATTTAATTAAATTCGACACATTACGAGATTATTTTACGATGATAAAATGCTTTTTTTTATGTAAATACTATAGAAAGACTGCTATATTTTATGCTGTAAATGTATAGCAAATATAATAGATCTTTGGTTTTTAAACATTTTAATTCTTAAATATCATGCTTTCTACAGATTTAATAAATTTTCTTTTGTCACTATACCTGCATAAACAAAGCGGTATTTGGTTAATGATTTTTTAAAATAAACCAAACTTTTTCATTACATTTTAGAGAAAGTTCAAAGATAAATATTAAAAGAGATATATTACAAAAATATTTTCTAAGTATCAATTTTTTTGTTTTTATCTGCAAGCGAAGAAATAACTTATTTTCTGTTAGTTTAATTGATGCTCAGATTTTAACATTATTTTCATGTGGAAACACTCTCCGCATTTTAAACTGATTTTTTTCTAACTTAACTGAACTTTTAAGGCATAATTCTTTGAAAATTACTTAAAATATAAAAAAAGGTAAACGAAAATGCATTTTGAAAAATTAAATTCGCGATCACTTTAAACATGGAAGGCCAGCCTCAACATATGCCCCCCCCCCCTCTACTTTTTTCAATGTCATTTTTAAAATAAGATAGAGAGCCGTAACTTCATGACTTTTGTGTATAAGATAGAGACCTAACATTTTTTTGGTGAATAGTAATACTTAGATATCAATGAACATCTGAGAAAAGTGGTGTTATCGCCGTTTGATCGCTCCTTGACTGATTTTATGACCGATTTTTTTTCAGGCTCATGATCATGAATATTGTGGCTTCTGTTACAGCTAGAGACCTAATTTTTTTTTGGTGAATCCTTGAGCAATAAGGATCTTCCGTGATAAGTAAGGTCATGACCGCTCCTTGACCGATTTTTTCCGTCTCTTACTATTGACATAAATCATGGATATCATGGCTTCTTTTACAGCTGGAGACCTACAATTTTTTTAGGTGAATCCAGGAGCATTAAGAAACTTCTATAAAAAAAATTAGTGATGGCAATTTGTTCACTCCTTGGCCGATTTTTGTCCAATTTTCTTTTTCATATATGAAATTCTACATATATATGTATAACTTCCAATTAAAATTTGGTAATCTTAGCTTTAAAATTTGCCACTTTACAGTTGTTTTAATATTTAGTTTAATATTCAGCGGCTGGCCACAAAAGAGCGGCTAAAGAGCGATATGACTGACGAATATGACAAGAAATAAATGTTCTTTTTGTCATGAAAAATAAAAGCTCCAACTAAAATTTGACAATCTTAGCTTCAAAATTGGCCGCACATAAACTAATTTCTCGTATTCATTCGAAACAGATTGGTATACGGTGGATTAGAACCAGTTCTCATCCGTACGAAAATATTATGTCTAGCATTGTGTTATATCCAGTTTGCTACGAATAGGAGCATCTAGGGGCTTAAAATACTGGTTTTAATCTAATAATTGTACATTTTTTATCCGCGGAAAGCTGTTTATAATACGATGCGAGAAATAACTTTTAATTAATTGAGTCCAAGTATATTATTAGAAAAAATGAAAACGACACAAACACTTTTACAGTTGCTTAGTTACTTTAAAAAGTTTTTTTGCCATTAATATTTTTGGAGAAATTTGGAAAATTTCAAAGTAAAGCATATCTGCATTAGGATTTGTACCATTGTCTGGGAAGCTCTGACCTGTCATGCATATACTAGCGGCTTTGCCCCTAGAGGCCTCAATGGGAAATTGAAGAAAGGCGGGACCCTCTATTTTTTTTGTTTAAAAAGAAAAAAAATTTGATGGGAATTTTTTTCCCTACCCCCTCCAAATTAGTTATAAACCTTCCCAAGACCTATTAGGTACGGGGAGGGGGGGAAATCGGACACGTGACGTCATAAAAATGAGGGATTATCCATCTCTTTTTTTAGGGGTTTTCTTTTCCACTTCTCCTCCCATCTTCCTCATTTTTGTGACGTCACATGTCTGATTTTTGAGCAACTTTCTTGCCTCACTAATTGAGCTTCGCTTTTATGGGTGTTGTCATCCCTGTGGTGTGGTATTTATTATTTTATTTATAATTTTTATTTTTATAACATACAAATAATGTTAAAACATTAATGATAATAAATATGGTCACTGCTATTTTTACAAATTAGACAGCTGAAATTGTATTGAATATTTCTAAGTCATTTGCGTATATAATCTGTACATTAAGGTTTCGTGATTTTCTTAGAATTTTTAAAGATTCTCCCTCTTTTTTAATTGTTATATTTCTTGTTACATTTAACAAGTATTTAACTACATCCTGTAAACTGGAGGTTGGCAGCTGACCTCAGAAGTGATAGAGGTTGAATTGCTTATTTTCAAATTTTCTTTCTTGAAATACAGTTAATATCTACCAAATATTATTCTATGTAATAATAATTGCATAAATCCATTTTTAAAAAGTTAATTGAACAGAATTAAAAATGGATTTTTCAATGATTTTATGGTAACCATGCATATAAAAACTTACACCCAAATTTGCATATTTTTTCGTGCTTTTAATAATATTCCATCAAATATAGAGATATTTATAAACTGATTACTTGGGCTTGTAAACAAGATATATTAGTATCTTAATTCGAAAAAGATTTGTTTTGTAAGCATTTTTCACAGAATTATGGCAATATACTTGATCGAACATATAAAAAACTTACACACTTTACTTAGGGATATGCAATGAAAATTAAATTTCCGAGAGGTTAAAGACGAAGCAACAAGCAAATATATCGTATCTCCAGAAGTTTTCTTTCCTGTGGGGGGAACCTCCCAACCTGAGGGAAGTCTCTTGAAGTCTTGGAATTAAAAAGGTGAATAAAACTTGCTATAACAAGGATGACAACATCCATAAAAGCGAAGCACTGAAACGGTAGGCCAAATGGACATTAACACTTTTATAATGTCAGAACTGAATAATCAGAATATAAATGTTTAAGAGTCGAAGCAAAATTGTAAGTAAACTTGTTGAAAAACTGCTTGATACAGGATAATGTTTATGGATATACTTACATTTTTAGGACTTGATTATAAGGTTGCTTCGCTTATAATATTGTACTTTGTTGTCCCAGGAATCAGTATACAAAATATTAGATCAATCGGATGATTAAATCACATAAAAATTTAATGTTAAAAAAGTAAAAAATCAACATGTTTAAAATGAACGTACGGACATTCTGGTAATGATTATAGAGTTGCGACGCTTTCTAAATCGTACCTAACTACTACAGGAATCACCATGCAAAGTTTGAAATCGATAGGACAATTCTAACATGCCCAAAATAAACGAAAAAACTATCCGTTACAGACGGACGTACGGACGGACCGACCCTAATTAAAGAAAAGCTTCACTTTTAAAAATGTACAAAATTTTTTTGAATAATTACAAAAGAACATTCTTTTGTTTTCAATGAAAATAAATGATAATAGATTGCAACAATAAAATAAAAATAAACAAGGAAGGATTACAACATCCATAAAAGCGAAGCACTGAAATGGTAGGACAAACGGACATTAACACTTGTATAGTGTCAGAACTGAATAATCATAATATAAATGTTTAAGGGTCAAAGCAAAATTGTAAGTAAATTTGTTGAAAAAAAACTGCTTCATTCAGGATAATGTTTATGGACATACTTACATTTCTAGGACTTGATTGTAGAGTTGCTTCGCTTATTACATTATACTTTGTTGTCCCAGCAATCAATATACCAAAAATCAGATCAATCAGATGATTAGTTCACATAAAAATTTGTTGTTGAAAAAGTAAAAAAATCAACATGTTTAAAACGGACGTACGGACATTTTGGTAATGATTATTGAGTTGTTACGCTTTCTAAATCGTACCTAAATACTACAGGAATCACCATGCAAAATTTGAAATCGATAGGTCAATTCTAACATGCCTCAATTAAGGAAAAAAGCTATCAGTTACTGACGGATGTACGGACGGACGGACCGACCCTAATTATAGAAAAGCTTCGCTTTTAAAAATGTACAAATTTTTTTTGAATAATTACAAAAGAAAAATTCTTTTGTTTTCAATGATAATAAATGATAATAGATTGCAACAATAAAATAAAAATAAAATATGAATAAAAATAAATTGTCAATATTAATGTATGCCTATGAAACCAATAGATTTAAAAAAACAAGGATGGTAACTAAGTAAGCAAGAAAAAAAAATTCACAATCTTTATATTTTCTTTGCCGAAATAACGTTATATATGGCGTTATTGACAGACGGACGAACAAGTTGAGATTTATAATGGATGACTATTGACTGAGATAGTTAGATAAATAAAATCATAAGGTTGATCTTTCAAATAAGTTTACCTTGCTATCCATAATTGCCTTCTCTCGAAGAGACTTTAGAGCACTGAATTCCCCACCTTATTTTGTAAATGATTAGATTAAGTGAGGTACTAACCCTGCAGTAAACCAATACTAAATTACTCAATATAAAATCTCTGTGATTCCTGTTTTTCTAATTGATATAACCTAGTATTCTCTGCAACTTAAAAAATTGCCCATCTAAAAATTTTCTTTTTTTTACCTAATAAGATTAACAAGGTTGACAACTTTCATGCAAGCGAAGATCAAGGCGTTGCTACTAAAGACCTACTCTACAAAAGACCTACAATATTGTACATAAATTGATTATGTATTACTTGAATAAATTTACTCTTTATATAACAATATATTGTATAAATAGGTTTTTTGTAGGGGTAGACCTTTTGTAGGTGCAGATCTTTTGTAGGTATTGGTCTTTTGTAGTTGTAGGTCTTTTGTAGGTATTGATCTTTTGTAGGTGTAGATCTTTTGTAGGTATTGGTCTTTTGTAGGTGTAGATCTTTTGTAGGTATTGGTCTTTTGTAGGTGTAGATCTTTTGTAGGTATTGGTCTTTTGTAGGTGTAGATCTTTTGTAGGTATTGGTCTTTTGTAGGTGCAGATCTTTTGTAGGTATTGGTCTTTTGTAGTTGTAGGTCTTTTGTGGGTGTGGGTCTTTTGTAGGTGTAGGTCTTTTGTATGTGTAGATCTTTTGTAGAGTAGGTCTTATGTAGGTGTAGGTCTTTTGTAGAGTTGGTCTTATGTAAAGGTAGGTCTTTTGAAGAGTAGGTCTTTTGTAGAGTAGGTCTTTAGTATCAACACCAAGATCAATGAAACCGACTGTAGGACAAATTCAATTGTAGAGTTGGATCACTTTTTAAAAAGAATATTATTTTTAAGTTTGAACTCGAATGATAATATGGCATATACTTCTAGTTAAATTGCTTACAGCTTCTTAGTTTTGCAGGGATCTAAAGGGATTTGACAATGGCAGATAAATTGATGAATAACCCCAATGATGATACACAAAATTAACCCTTCTGTAGATTATTAATAGAGGTTGAAACACATGGACACTCAAGTTAAAAAAAACATACCAATCAAAATTCAATTATAGTCCCCAAAAGTTATAAAGCCAACAAAAAGAGACATTATTATAAAAAATTGGGGACTAGTGTGATAAACAACCCAATGTCTTCTCCCTGTCATTTGCTTACGTTTGATCATGCATAATCGTCCAAAGATGTTTCAAAAATTATTTTTATTACAAAAATAAGTAAAGTTTAAATACTTTCATTTCCAAATTATTTATTTGTAAATTTTACTTTTTATTGCATAGCTTTTTTAATGTTGAATTTAAAAGTCTTCCTAAAAATAACTTGCAATTATTAAAACAATAGAAACAGTTTGTAAATTTTTACTCCTCGTAAAATTCTTTTTAATCTGATAGTAAGACTATCTATTTTATTTTGCGAAAAAAAAGGATTTAGTCATTTTATTATAGTGAAGCAAATCCAATATAGTTTAGAAATATAAGTTTTTTACCTCAGTGGTAAAATGTACCCCCTAACAAAATCATGATGTGTAGAATATACGTGGATATTATGACAGGGGAAAAATAGTCGTCTTGATAGGTTACTATTTTCCCTGTCATCTATTGGTTAGGGCGAGGATAAGGTAAAGAGCGGGAGGGGGAAGTCGTTATTTTAGCCAGCTACAAGGTTTCCTTTATTAGAGAACATGAAAATCTGGTGTAACATCCAATTAATAATAAATCCATTAAAATTTAAGTTCAAAACATCGGAAGTTCCCTTTAAGTAATGTATTGAGCTGTCACTCTTGCTTTAGTCTTATCTTATTTTACAGAGAGAGCAAATTAAATTTTACAAATATTTTGTTCCCTAAAATAGAACCTTTAGGGACTCCATTGTTCGGGCTAATTAATGCTATTTTTTGTTCTTGGCAGAGTTTCAAATCAGGGATCTAAAGGGATAAGACAATGGCCGATACATTGATGAACATCCGCACCCCAATAGTGATACACATTCGTAAATTACACTAGTGGTTTAAACGCTCGGACATTCAACTTAATGAACCAAACAATAAAAATTCAATAAAATGCCCCACAGTTGTTAAGCCAACAAATAAGAAAACGACATTATAAAACTTTAGGGACTAGGGTAATACACAGCCCTCAGTATTCTTTAGATCCCTGCATCAACACAGAGAAGAGATGTGTAAGGTAGAGGTATGAGGAAAAAAGAGAGAGAGAGACAGATATTCATAGAGAGTTAAACAAGAACAAAATTTTAAAAGATGTAAAAATTGCATTGGTTTGTTGAGGTAAAACTATCTAAAGTTAAAGTTTACTAACATGGTAAAATTAGTATGGAAAATTTACCAATTTGGAGGAGAAAATCCCATAAATTCTTATTTTAAGAATAAATTAAAATAGTAGGTTATTTTCTTTTAATAACTTTGTTTTAAAAGAAAGGGCAAAAGAAAAAAAACTACAAAAACTTACTCAAGCTAAAGAGTATCCATTCTTTAAAGAGAGGTGAATAAGAGTATTGAGTAATTTTCGGATAATAGGAAGATTGTAAATCTTATTTTAAATTGCAAAGTTCCATGTTTTAGGTTTCCTAAACATTGAAAGACATTTTAAGACGTAAGAATTTGCATATTTTGTTTTAAAATTAGAAAACAGGTTGATTTAGATATTTAAATTCTTTACAGTTATTTTTACTTACACATTACATGTTACAGTTAAAATAAGGAGATAAAAATTAACCCAGTGAGATGACATTAGGCTGTTTATTACACTGGTCACCAAGGTTTTATAATAACATTTTCAAATTTGTTGGATCAACTTTCGGAACTTTTATTGAATCTTGATTGGTTGGTTCATTTAGTTGAGTGTTCAAACCACTCATTGTTAAGTGTTCAAACGTTTCAACTACTAATTGTAATATACAGAAGGGATAATTTTGCGTTTAAGCATTGAGAATTGCCATCAATTTATCGGCAATTGTCTTATCCCTTTAGATCCCTGGTAATAACCGAAGGAAGTTGAAAATTGCCGCAAAGATTTGCAGTAAATTTGAATTTTTATTTCCTTGTGTTACAAATAATTATTTTTTGGGGAAATACATTTACATAAATAACAATTAATTAATAACTTAATGAACATACTTTTTTGTATGATTTTTTAATAGTCCGTTAAAATCTCACTAACCATTAAACAGATTGAATTATCGAGATGGTTTAAGCCTATTCTATTTACCCTTCTTTCCCTTCAGAGGCGTAGCCCCTAGATGCTAGGAACAACAAGGATGACAACATCCATAAAAGCGAAGCACTGAAACGGTAGGACAAACGGACATTAACACTTGTATAGTGTCAGTACTAAATAATCATAATATAAATGTATAAGAGTCAAAGCAAAATTGTAAGTAAATTTGTTTAAAGATTCAGGATAATGTTTATGGACATACTTACATTTTTAGGACTTGATTATAGAGTTATTATACTTATTACATTATACTTTGTTGTACCAGGATTCAATATACCAAAAATCAGATCAAACGGATAATTGGATCACATAAAAATTTGTTGTTAAAAAAGTAGAAAAATGAACATGTTAAAAATGGACGTACGGACATTTTGGTGATGATTATACAGTTGCTACGATTTCTAAATCGTACCAATTACTACAGGAATCATCATGCAAAGATTAAAATCGATAGGACAATTCTAACATGCCTAAATTAACGAATAAAAGCTATCTATCTCGGACGGACGGACCGACCCTAATTATAGAAAAGCTTCGCTTTTAAAAACACTAGTCATTATACACAGATTAGAATGCAGGGATCTAAAGGGATAAGGCAATAGTCGATAAATTGATGTACCTCCCCGATGATGATACATAAAATTAGCCCTTCAGCAGATTACAATCAGTGGTGAAAACGTTTGGACACTTAATTTAATGACCAAACAATCAAAATTCATTAAATTTCCCCAAAGTTGTTAAGCCGATGAATAAGAAAACGTTATAATAAAACTTTGGGGAGTAGTGCAATAAACAACCCAATGTCCCCTCCCTCCCTGGTAGAATGGCAAATTATAAAATTTTAAATTGGAGTTTAAAAGAAGGACACTTTAAAGGAAAGATAGATTTATGGGGTAATTTAAAAACAAAAGCTTTAAACTTCTGATTTTTTTAGCGCAAAGTTTAAAGTAAAATATTTAAAAGTATTTTGACAATATTACAATAAATTTGGTTTTCAAGAGTATAGCTGTTCTTTAAATGTAGTAAATGGCTGACACTGGCGGATACTGTAGCTATGCATTCTACAGTTCCTTGTAAAAAAATGTGTAAATATAATATCATTAGACTGTCGATGTATCAATATTATTACAGCCATTATATCTGCATTCACAAACAGTGTTAGCTGCCGGAAGTTTTTTGAAGCAGCTTATAGTGCTTAATAAAAATGACGTAATACAATAAAAATAATCTATGATAGGCCAGTATACATTGTGATTGAACAATGATAAAATGTATACTGACCTCGGCACCTCGGGGCTAAAAAAACTGGTTTTAATCTTATAATTGTACATTCTATATCCGCGGAAAGCCGTTTATAATACAATGGAAGAAATAACTATTATGATTATTTTCATAAGCAATAAATTTTGTCTCAAAATCAATTTTTTTTCCTCGCTTTATTTAACTGTACTTTGAAGAAATAAAGTGATAATCATTCAAAGAAAAAAACATCTTAAATAAGTTGATAACAAGTTGTTGAAGATTGATTGTAGATTCCGAAAACTAAATTACTTTTATAAAAAAAAATTGAGGTTTCGTGATTTCAGCTGTGTATTAGGGTATGGCTTAGAAGCAATGACGACCTTTTATCTGATAGTCATTTATATTTCCTAGCATATAACTAGAACTAATTATGACAAATGTTTGTCATTATTCCTAGAAACCTATATCTACAAAGAATAGTTCTGTTGTAATGATCTTTCTATGTTGATCAAATAACAGCATCAATATTTTAAAGAGTTATAAGAAACTGCAAAAGCATTAGTCTTCTTGATCTAGAGAACAAATCGAAAAAGCCTCGAGAGTGCCAATACCTTTTTTAAAAGCGAAGCTTTTTTATAATTAGGGTCGGTCCGTCCGTACGTCCGTCCGAGATAGATAGCTTTTATTCGTTAATTTAGGCATGTTGGAATTGTCCTATCGATTTGCATGATGATTCCTGTAGTAGTCAGATACGATTTAGAAAGCGTAGCAACTCTATAATCATAACCAGAATGTCCATTTTAAACATGTTGATTTTTCTACTTTTTTAACAAAAAATTTTTATGTGATCTAATTATCCGTTTGATCTGATTTTTGATATATTGATTCCTGGGACAACAAAGATCAATATTATAAGCGAAGCAACTCCTTAATCAAGTCCTAAAAATGTAAGTATGTCCATAAACATTATCCTGTATCAAGCAGTTTTTTTAACAAATTTACTTACAATTTTGCGTTGACTCTTATACTTTTATATTCTGATTATTCAGTTCAGACACTATACAAGTGTTAATGTCCGTTTGTGCTTCGCTTTTATGGATGTTGTCATCCTTGTTCCTCTATAATGCAATGAACCAACTTGAAACACATACATTTAAAGGTGATGAAATACAGACTTTAAGGATATGTGCAACATGAACAAATGGTTAAGTAATCACAATTTATATTAAAAGAAAAACGCCTTTTATATTAGGAGATAAGTTTTATTTGATTGAGATCAAAGAAATATGCAAAATGGTATTATCTTACATATTCTAAATCAGGTTCTCTGCAGATAAAAATCATGTCGAAAAGATTGGACAATGATGAAGTGTAAACAAAATTAATATCTAGTAATAGTTATTTCTTTCATCGTATTATAAACGGCTTTCCGCGGATATAGAATGTACAATTATAAGATTAAAACCAGTTTTTTAGCCCCGAGGTGCCGAGAGCACGGGCTAAAAAGACTGGTTTTAATCTTATGATTGTACATTTTTATATTCGTAGAAAGCTGGATATAATACAATGCTAGACATAGTTTTTTCGTATGGATGAGAACCGGTTCCTATCCACAGGATTCGAATGAATACGAGAAATGGTATTATCTTACATATTCTAAATCAGGTTCTCTGCAGATCAAAATTATGTCGAAAAGATTGGACAATGATGATGTGTAAACCAAATTAATATCTAGTATTAGTTATTTCTTTCATCGTATTATAAACGGCTTTCCGCGGATATAGAATGTACAATTATAGTATTAAAACCAGTTTTTTTAGCCCCGAGGTGCCGAAGGCACGGGCTAAAAAACTGGTTTTAATCTTATGATTGTACATTTTTATATACGTAGAAAGCTGGATATAATACGATGCTAGACATAGTTTTTTCATATGGATGAGAACCGGTTCCTATCCACCGGATTCGAATGAATACGAGAAAAAAATTTCCAAAGTTGTAGTCCAATAAATATGTGATCATGTCCTTTTAGTCTTGAGTTCAAGTAAAATTTTCAGTCTATTGCACCCTCCCTTACCGATATAACATCAATTTATAGAGAAGTATAAATGGTGTATAGCAACCCCCATACCAAATGAGTATGACTATGCACATTGTAATATATTTTCTCGTATTCATTTGAATCCGGTGGATAGGAACCGGTTCTCATGAATACGAAAAAACTATGTCTAGCATCGTATTATATCCAGTTTTCTACGAATATAGAAATGTACAATCATAAGATTAAAACCAGTTTTTTTAGCCGGTGCCTCCGGCACCTCGGGGCTAAAAAAACTAGTTTTAATCTTATAATTGTACATTCTATATCAGCGGAAAGCCGTTTATAATACGATACGAGAAATAACTAATATGCAATTTAGTTTAACTTATTAGATATGCCTAATAAAAATTTAGTTCGAAACCATGGTTGACAAATTTAGAATTATAATCGCGGTTGCCTTTACATTTTATAAAAAAAAACTGAAAAATTTCATTTAAAAAACAAATATATTGGATAGTTAGTTAATCCCATAGGAGGGTTTCGGATGGGGTTAAGGTGGTGGATGGGGGATAGATATGGTAGTTTTAGCCAGCTACGAGTTTCACATTATCAGAGTACATGATAATCTGGTGTAAGATCCAAGTAATTTTTTATCCATTTCAGTCACTGACCAATTTATATTTTTTTTTAATATTATCCATTTACAGAATAAAATCAAAGTTAGAAAATATATTTTAGAAAAATAACCAATCAAAAACAAACATATATTTGAAATTTGTAATTATTCTAAAATGCACAGCAATATATTGATTTTTTCCCTTTGAAGATAATGTTAAATGTCGTTATCCAAGTAACTTCATTTGTATATTAATATTATCAGAGAGAAAAAGGGCCGGGACAATTGGCTGTTTATTACACTAATCCCCAAAGTTTTAAAATAACATTTTCTTATTCGTTGACTTCACAACTTTGGGGACTTTAGTGAATTTTGATAGGTTATTGATTAAGTTGAGTGTTTAAACGTTTTAACCACTAATTTTAATCTACAGAAAGGGTAATTTTGTGTATCATCATTGGGAAAGTACATCAAATTATCGGCTAATGTCTAATCCCTTTAGATTCCTGAATAACTATACTTTATCTCATACTAGCGGCTGCTCTCCTAACAACTAAGGATTCTGAATTATAAGGGGTAAAAGGGGCAGAAAAATAGCCTTAAACCAATTAAAGGCTTAAATCTAAAAATCATAATACTTTATATAAATGTATGTATTATATTTTACATAAGTTTTTGGTCTAAGTGTTATGCTTTAATTTAGTTGATTGGTTAAAAGAATGAAAAAAAGTTTTACTACTTTCAAATCAAGATGAAGAAAAAAATGGCTTTGAAAAATTCTTAATGGTTGGAAAATAAGGGTTTAATAAAAATCAAGAAATAACTCATCAATTAAAATAAACAAGGATAAATATGTATATAGGAAAAAAGAGAAGGTGATTGTACATAAAACATAAACATATACATATTTATTTGGGCATTAAAATTTAAACAAAGTCATAAAATCAAAAAATACAAGTTACAAATACAATAAATATTACTATAACAAGTAACAACCTTAATCCTTATCAGTTCTGCCCGGGTAACCATGAATAGATCACTATGGATCTGTCTACTTTGCCCAAAATAGATTTCTCCCATTTAGTTTTAAAAAAGTAAATTGGGTTGTTAAAACTCACATTTCAGTGCATGAAATGTAAAAAATTTACCTAATTTGTAAAAAGTAGAGGCTTTTTGGGAGGTTGGCGCTAAACGCTGTAAAATTCGCCACAATAAGTTAGATGAATCTATTTTACAACTAAAAGCAATCTGTTTTCAGATTTTTTAACATTTGTTAAAGAAATCCTTGGAAATGGTTAGTGTTACCCTTGAACTTGAAGATAAAATCTTTACCTAAAAGTTTAAAGATAATTGGAACATTTTTTTCTTTAAGAAAATTTGAATGCCGTTTATCTAACATTAAAAAATCTTTGCGAATAAGCAATGTCTTTTTAATTAAAAGCAGTATATTCTATTATGTAAAGTAAGGTTTAGCCGATTGAATTCTCCATTTTAGAGAATCTTTACATTAGTCATGGGATGGTTCAGGCTATTTTGTTTTTAGACTTAGGTCTTTACACGGTTTTTGGTTACTTTCTTTTAGATTTAGGTCTTAGCAAACTTATAGGCTATTTTCTGCTCCTCCCTATACCATTGAATACAGATCTACTAGAGGCTAGGGGACCAGTCACTAGTTCTATTATATGGATTAGTAACCCGCGACCGTGGCTCAACACGCAGCACATCCGCTCGTCGTCGGGAAGGTGATAGGTTCGAATCTCGGGCCGACACCGCGTCATAACTAAAGACGTTAAAAATGGTTCCTACTGCTGCTATGTCAGATGCGCGACATAAATAGTTAGAGTAGGGGGAATGCCTTGGCCCAAAACAGGCGCAACTCGTTACCATGCACAGTTGGGACTTCTCAGACAAAGGTCGTGCATCACAGAGAGTTGGTTGTCTGATGGATGTTACTTAACCTAATATCCTTGGGTGTTTGGACAGAGAAGGGTGCGTAACAGTCATCCTTAGTTCTCCTGGATTGCTGGACAAGGACCTGGACAGTACATCAAGTCGATAAAGTCCTGGACTTTAATCCCGCCCGTACGAGGTAATTAAAGGTATATGGATTAGTAGGCTTTTTTGTCTTAGGCTTAAGATTTCAATAATGAACTTGTTGATTTCTTCTTTTTAAAGAAACTTCTAATATCTTATTTTTAGATTTAAGCCTTGGATTGGTTTTGGGCTATTTCTTACAAATTTTGAATACAGAGCCATTAGATGCAAGGGGCGCAGTCGCTATAGTTATTTAAAAAATAAAAAGGAAAAACTAATTATGTATGAAAAGCGTTGCTACTCTAGAATTGCTGTCAAAACGGGCAACCTTCCATATCTATTTGCATATTTCAAAACTATAACATTACTATTAATGTTTATTTATTTGTTTTGTGGACTTCGCTGTAATGGATGTTGTTATTCTTCTTCTAAGATATTATGCATCCTCTGAAACCTTGTAAAAGATGGATCATTTTAAATCCTTAAACAAAATCCTTTATACCGCATGTGGACAAACTTAACCCCTTTCTTATAGACCCACTTTGGTTCGAAACCGATTATTATCCGGTGGATTAGAACCAGTTGTCAGTCATACAAAAAAATCATGTATAGCATCGTATAACACAAACTTTTCCACGAATATACAATAAAAATCATAAAATTATTCAAAGTTTTTTTTAGCCCCTCGGATCTAACAAAGCTGGTTTTAAATGATTCTTCTTCTTTAAAAAACTGTATAATCTCGTTCTTTTAAAGTTTTAATTGGTGTTTTTCTCCAATAGTTTTAATATACTGAGTGTATACTGTATAAATTTGTTTTTTGTTTTTTATCATAGAGGGTTAATTAATTAAATATTTGAGGATGCTAATTGATGGTCCACTGGTTGTATGCGTATTTCTACCAAAAGCCTTGTTCCAGATTCAATCTTTGCAAAATAAAGTAACTTTTATCTCAATAGAAGCGCAAATTCTCTATAGTTCTAGTTGGTATTTCTGCTTAGGGGTGAAACAATATAATTTACTAGCGGCTAATCTCCTAGAGGCCTCTAGGGGCGATTTCTCTTTCGATTGAAGTGGTACCCACCCCCAAAATAGTTATAAATCTTCCCAGGAACTATGAGAAGCTACATTTTAAATGAGGTCCATATCATTTCAGCGGTTTGTGAGATCCTACGCTACAGACAGAATAGTTATTTCTTTCATTGTTTTATAAACCGCTTTCCGCGGAAAAAATCTTACTTCTTTTTATAATATTTAGGATATGCATTTTAAAGATCACCGACATACATTATTGCATCCAACTATTTAAAATAAACTACGCATGTCAATCCTATTTATACCAATTTTCCTTTTTTCATTTGAGTTATGTATATCCAAACATATTTTTTTCTTCTCTTATTTGCCTTTTTGGGATTTTGTGATATATTCAAATAAAGTCAGATGGTCACTTTTGTTTAGCAATAAAATTCACTTAAAAACAGTCAATTATATATTACTTTAAAATGTCATGTCGATGATATGTCAGCCATTACCACTTTTATATAATTAATGATAGACGAAATAAGATATCATAATTCATATTAAAAGTTTAAGAATGGAATGTCGATAATATGTCAGCTATGACCACTTTATAAATATAATACCCTACAGTTGACATAAATAGCATATAAATAGTTTAATAATCGAATGTCGATAAAATTTAAGCCAAGACCACTTTATGTAATACCATATAGTCGAATTAACCATTGATATCGACAGTTTTGACGGGTCACTCTTCAGAGAGAGAGAGGGGAGAATGAGCTCTTTTTTACAATAGTACCCAAAGTATATTGGTTATATTGTTTTTTTTAATTGGTTGACTCAACAACTTTGGGGACCTTTAACGAATTTTGATTGGTTGGTTCATAAAGTTTAGTGTCCAAACGTTCAACCACTGATTTAAATCTAAAGATGGTGTAATTTTGTGTATCATCAATTGTTCACCAATTTAATGGTCATTGTCTTATCCTTTTAGATCCCTGGATACTTTTTCTATTTGTCCCAATCTAATCAGTGTGACCTAATCTGTATACAATGTTGTCCCCTCCCCAGAAAGGAATTTGTCATTATTTGCAATGTGCCTACCCAGGGAGGTGAGGGACATTGGGATGTTTATTACACCTGTCCCCAAAGTGTTATAATAATGTTTTCTTTTTCGTTGGCTTAACAACTTTGTGGACTTTCATTGAATTTTGATTGATTGGTTCATTAAGTTAAGTGTCCAAACTTGTCAACTACTTATTAAAATCTATAGAACGGAGTAATTTTTTATTATCATTGGGGATGTACATTAATTTATTGGCCATTGTCTTATCCCTTTAGATCCCTGGTGCCTACCCCTTTAATATATGCAAACAACATTCACAGTTATGAGGGATAGGACAATGGCCGATAAATTTATTTACATCCCTTGGGACGATACACAAAATTATCCCTTCTGTAGATTAAAATTTATAATTCAAACGGTTGAACACTTACCTTATTGAATCAATCAATTAAAATTTTTAAAAATTACCTAAAGTCCCAACGAATAAAGAAAGGTTAATAAAACTTTGGGAACTAGCGTAATAAACAGCCCATTGTCCCCTCTCCTCTGCTTGTTTAAACTATGTGTGTTATGGCAGTAGGATGTATTTTTCTTTTGATTGATCAATAAATTTCTGGGAAAATTTCAATATTCTTTTATCCCACTTAAAAATGTAGGTTTTAGAATAAACCAGATTCAACTTAAATTAACAGGGAAGGAGGGGAAATTGAACTAGTACCCAAAGTTTTATACTCACATTTTCTTTTTTGTTGCCTCAAAACTTTGGGTAGTGTTTATTTGGTTTCAAATATTAGTGTCCAAACTTTTCCACAAAAATTTTAATCTATAAAAGGGATATAATTTTGTTTATTATGAATGTGGGAGTAAAAAAATTTATCGTCCATTGTCTTTTCCATTAAAGTTCGTGGTGATAAAAATGCAATTGAAAATGTGGCATTTACATTTAAACACGTTTTTGCGTCTGGATTTCAATTGAGACATTTTTTTGCATTTATAAAACAAATATTGCATTAAATAAATTGCATTTAACCATTTTTTAGCAACAATTTTACATTTTCCTTATTACAAATAGACAGGGATCTAAAGGGATAAGACAATGGCCGACAAATTGATGTACACACCCATGATCATACTCAAAATGACCAGGGAGTAAGGGAGGGGACAATGGATCGAATATTCAATTTTTAGGAGTCTCAGACTTTGGGGACTGGCTTAAAGGGAATGTGCAAGAATTTAGCAGTTTCTGACTGAGTTTGGGGACTTGCGCATAGAATGCCGCTACTCGTTATGTATGTTTTGAATATTGCAGACGGGGAGAAGGGATAAGGGAAGTGGGGGGAAGGGAAATAAACACTCGTTGTTGTGTTAGTTTGGAATGTAGCAGACGGGGAGAAGGGAGAAGGGAGGTGGGGGCAAGGGGCAAGGGAAATAAACAGAATAAAAAGGGGCAGTCATATTCTTGCTAGCAGCTGGCCGGGTCCAATAATCTTTTAATATAAAAATCACACCAAAAAACCTCAATATATTTCATCAAAAACAAGTTGTGATTTCACTTTACATGACGCTATGGAAATCTATTATTCAATTAACAATCCCTTTATATTGTCCTACAAATTTATTGGATTAAACTGGATTTCATGCCCTTTCTTTGATAACTCTTATATTGAATTAATTGCCCATTGTCCCCTCCCTTACTCCCTGCAAAATGACCCCTTTTGTAGGTTATAATTAGTTAGTAAAATGTTTGGAGACTCAAATTAATTAATTAAACAATCAAAATATAATTAAGTCCCCAAAGCTGTTAAGCCAACGCATAAGTAAACGTTATCAAAAACTTTGCGGACTAGTGTAATACTTTAATTGAGGGTTGTCGAAAGGACGTACATAGTAATACAATATTTGACATCTTTGATTTTCTAATCCTTTCTGTTTTGACTTTGTAACCCTTGAGTTATTGAACATAAATTGTATAACATCAGATATATTTGTAAAGATCTTTATCAGTAAAAGTTTGTCGCACGCTGAGTGTGTGCGTTCCTTGTTAGCTTGTTAGTCATGTGGTGTGGCTACAAACATACTAGGTGTGTGTGTGTTTTTTGTTAGTCATGTGATGTGGCTACAAACATACTAGGTGTGTGTGTTCCTTGTTAGTCATGTGGTGTGGCTACAAACATACTAGGTGTGTGTTTTCCTTGTTAGTCATGTGGTGTGGCTACAAACATACTAGGTGTGTGTGTTCCTTGTTAGTCATGTGGTGTGGCTACAAACATACTAGGTGTGTGTGTTTCTTGTTAGTCATGTGGTGTGGCTACAAACATACTAGGTGTGTGTTCCTTGTTAGTCAAGTGGTGTAGCTACCAACATACTAGGTGTGTGTGTTTCTTGTTAGTCATGTGGTGTGGCTACAAACATACTAGGTGTGTTTGTTCCTTGTTAGTCATGTGGTGTGGCTACAAACATACTAGGTGTGTGTGTTCCTTGTTAGTCATGTGGTGTGGCTACAAACATACTAGGTGTGTGTGTTTCTTGTTAGTCATGTGGTGTGGCTACAAACATACTAGGTGTGTGTTCCTTGTTAGTCATGTGGTGTAGCTACCAACATACTAGGTGTGTGTGTTTCTTGTTAGTCATGTGGTGTGGCTACAAACATACTAGGTGTGTGTGTTCCTTGTTAGTCATGTGGTGTGGCTACAAACATACTAGGTGTGTGTGTTCCTTGTTAGTCTTGTGGTGTGGCTACAAATATACTAGGTGTGTGTGTTCCTTGTTAGTCATGTGGTGTAGCTACAAACATACTAGGTGTGTGTGTTCCTTGTTAGTCATGTGGTGTGGCTACAAACATACTAGGTGTGTGTGTTTCTTGTTAGTCATGTGGTGTGGCTACAAACATACTAGGTGTGTGTGTTCCTTTTTAGTCATGTGGTGTGGCTACAAACATACTAGATGTTTGTGTTCCTTGTTAGTCATGTGGTGTGGCTACAAACATACTAGGTGTGTGTGTTCCTTGTTAGTCATGTGGTGTGGCTACAAACATACTAGGTGATGATAAGGAGGGGACATTGGGCTGTTTATTACACTGGTCCCAAAAGTCTTATGACAACGTTTCTTATTCATTGGCTCAACAGCTTTTGGGACTTTTATAAATTTGATTTGTTGGTATATTTGTCCAAATGTTTCAACTACTAATAAATGTAATCTACAGAAGGGTTAAAATTATGTATCATCAGTATAGAAGTACATTGATTTATCGGCCATTGTCTAATCCCTCTAGATTTCTGCAAAAACTGTTAGATTGTATCCCAACCTGTAAGGTGAGGAGCATAAATTGTGAATAACTCTAGAGAATGTAATGGATATTGAAGGGACTGACGCACACATTTTAATTTTTATTTATTACCAAAACCAAAGAGATCGCCAGCCGTGATTGGTGATTGTTTTTAGTAAATTCGATATTAGACGAAGCCAGCTGGGTGCTGAATATAAAAGCAGCCACAGCCGCATAAAGTTCGCATTTTCTGTTTACCACTGATGCTTTTTAAAAGCGAAGCTTTTTTATAATTAGAGTTGGTTCGTCCTTACGTCCATAAGGGTTAACTCTTTTTTGTTAATTTAGGCATGTTAGAATTGTCCTAAGATTTCAAACTTTGCATGGTGATTCCTAGGTTGTTTTGTGTGTATTAGAAAACGTAGTAACTATATAATCGTTACTAAAAAGTCCGTACGTCTATTTTATTTGCTGATATAAGCGAGGCAGTTAAAAGTAAAAACCAAGGGTGGTGAATTTTTTTGATAATCCCAAGCTGTTTCCTATTTAAAATGGCGGACATAGACCCCTTCAAATGCCAATATAACATAAATTATATGTCAGTACAATCAATTTTTGGTCAGAGAACAAATAAAATAGATTGAAAGTTGCCATAATAACAATAATAATAATAATAAAAGGCCTTTCTCAAATTCTGCCATGAATTTTCAATATCAATGTCTATAGAAGAACAAGGATGACAACATCCATAAAAGCAAAACTCTGGAACGGTAGGACAAACGGACATTGACACTTCGTCCGAGAACAAATAACACAGATTAAAAGTTGCCATAATAACAATAATAATAATAAAGGCCTTTCTCAAAGTCTGTCAGTGAATTTTTTAATATCAATATCTATAGAAGAACAAGGATGACAACATCCATAAAAGCGAAACTCTAGAACGGTAAGACAAACAAACATTAACACTTGGTCAGAGAACAAATAAAATAGATTGAAAGTTGCCATAATAACAGTAATAATAAAAAGGCCTTCGAAAAGTCAGCCAGTGAATTTTCATTATCAACATATATAGAAGAACAACTTCCATAAAAGCGAAACTCTGGAACGGTAAGACAAACGAACATTAACACTTGTAGAGTGTCAGAACTTAATAAACAGAATATAAAAATATGAGACTAACAAAATTGTAGTCATATTTATTTGCAAAACTACTTAAATACAGGATACTTAGGAATAAGGAATACCTTGGCCCGTAAACAGGCACAATTAATTACGATACAGTTAGGACAAAGGTAATGCAATCAAAGGGTCTGTTGTTTTTGGATGTTACCTAACCTAATATTTACCCGTGAGCGTTAGAGTATTGCACTAAATTACAAGCCCTTGGATTATTAGATGATTACTTTCAACCGAATGAGATAATTAACTAGCTAGGTAATTCTTTACAAGGCATATCATAAAATAAAAGTAGAACGATGACTGTCTGTCAGTCTGTCTGTCTGAAGCTTAAGATCTCGGTAACCACTGAACTCTTCAGGTAATATACCTATTGGTCCTACTTAGGCTATTTACTTGGGGGATGGGACTTCCAATAGAGGATATTTCGAATCTGCTAATAATGTATATAGAAATATTGGGGATAAAATAGTTTACCATCTATTGTCCTATCCCTGCGCCCCTGCTTTAGTTGTCTACGTGTATTTTATTTATATAGGTTCTCATCCGCAGGGGGTGTCTGCAAAAAATTCCTTTCTCAGGAGTCAGGCCACAGTTTTTTTAAATTCTTTTTTTTGTAACGAAGCTTCCTAATGACACCTAATGTCCCCTTCTCCAATGCAAATCTAACCCTTGGGGTAAACATTTTTTTTTTGGAGGGGGGGGGGTGTTGAGTTAAAGAATTCATAAAGCTTCGTTTTACACACCCAAACTTTAAATACCCCAGTATTGAGATCCACCCCCCCACTGCATTGCACTGCAAAGAAAACCTTGGCCGTCCCTGTTTAGCACAACGGCTTCTGTGTTAATATTGTCTTTTAAACCTTGAAAGTAGTTCTCGTTTATGCAAAATCATACTTACAAAAGTTTTTCTCAAGAAGCTTTGTCATTGTATATTTTTAGTCTGTGCATACGTCTTTCTATAAGATCAAGATGATAATTATCAACCTGGAGTGCCGCCAAAAATCAAATTTTCAAGTTAATTAGTGCTGAAGCTTCTATATAACTAATTTTTATATGCATATCTAGTCTCTAAACCATTTTATAGAGGCTGTATAGTAAGTCCGTCCAAATATTTCTTTTTCAGTGATGCAACTTTGAAACTAA
This sequence comes from Acartia tonsa, assembly GCF_053477335.1. Classification (NCBI taxonomy): domain Eukaryota; kingdom Metazoa; phylum Arthropoda; class Copepoda; order Calanoida; family Acartiidae; genus Acartia; species Acartia tonsa. The sequence goes on from NC_137265.1 coordinate 3,564,875, forward strand.
GGTTATCTGATGAAAGAGGATAAATCTATGAACAGTTGTAGGCATAACGTTTTTCAATAGATGAAATATCTTTCCCTGTAGGTATTTCATGGCACATATCATTGACCAATATAACATAAACAAATAACCAGGAATCTAAAGGGATAAGAAAATTGCCGATAAATTAGTGTACATCCCCTATGATAATATACAAAATTGCCCCTTCTGTATATAACAATTTGCTGAAACGTTTGAACAGTCAACTTAGTGAACCAGCCAATCAATATTCACATAGTCCTGAAAGTTGTAAGCTAATGAATAAGAAAATGTTATTATAAAACTTTGGAGACAAGTGTAATAAACATCCAAATGTCCCCTTCCCCCCTGCAAAAAAACTGTTAGGTAACGCATAACTAAACCATTAGGAATATAAACCTAACCCCTAGAAATTAATCCTTTAATTCTATCTACATTGTTAATCATTTACTTACTTGTTTATTTATTTTATTTTATGGTCTTATAATTTAGTCAAAGTTATTGTCATGCCCAGGGCTCGCAGAGAGAGAGAGAGGGGGGACAATGGAGCTGTTTATTACACTAGTACCCAAAGTTTTATAATAACGTTTTCTTATTGGTTCGCTTTGTGCATTTAGATGTGTTGTTTATTAAGTTGAGTGTTCAAACATTTTAACAACTAATTTTACGCTACAGAAGGGATAATTTTGGGTATTTATCAATTTATCGACCATTGTCTTATCCCTTTAGGAATAGGCAGCCGCTTGAAAATCAATGTTTTATAACTTTAAAATCAGCTAGATTTCTGGTCCTGATCTTATTACGGCAAAATCCCACTTCTTAAGCATGATAACGAGTTTAAATCGCATGCGAGGTTGTCAAGCCTTGGTCATTTAAGCATTAATATCTAAGTAGCATAGTAGTCAAGTTTTATGTGTCGGTTTGTCTGTGTATCATAGCAGTAAAAGGGCTTAATTTTTAAAAAATAAACAGTAAAATAAATTTAGTGGAAAAATTTGATTTTCTGTTTTAAATTCCGATGATAAACAAGTGGGTTAAATAAACTTTTGATAATATGCTTAGTAAGACTATAGAAATACGCTAAATGTATGGTAGCTGCTCACTTAATAATATAATTATAATAAAAGAATCTTTCTTTGAAATGTATTTTTAGGATCATAATGGAATTTAATAGGAAACAAACAGAGAAACAAAAAAAAGATAGAGTGATAAATTAAATGTTTTGGAAAGAGAAAGAGATATAAGAGAAAGAGAGAGAAAGAAAGAAAGAGAAGAGAAAGAGAGTTAATAAAAGAGAACTAAAGAGGGAGTGAAAAATAGAAAGAGAGAAAGATTGAGAGAGAGAGAAAGAAAGAGATTCATTGGAGGTAAAGAAAACAAATATCATAAATATTTTCTTAATCCTTAACCAACTTAACCCTATACTCTTAACCGCCTCTTCTTTGCAATCTTTCATACCCCCCCCCCCCAACTCTTATTTTAAGTACCGCAGCTACTTTATGAATAGAGTATGTCTGTCAATTTGTTCCATTCTATCCGCGGCCGTGCATTTGAAGGAGATGGGTTAGGATCTTAACCGCGTCATAATTAAAGACGTTAAAAAGAGTTACTACTCAGAGAGAGAGAGAGAGAGAGAGAGGACAATGGGTTGTTTATTACACTGGTCCCCATAGTTCTATAATAACGTTGGCTTAACAATCTTGCGGACCCTAGTGAATTGTAATTGGTTGGTTCATTAAGTTGAGTATTCAAACGGTTCAACAACTGATTTTAATTTACAGAAGGGGTAATTTTGTGTATCAGCATTGGGGATGTACATCAATTTATCAGCCATTGTCTTATCCATTTAGATCAAAATGGTTTATACTGCTACTATGTTAGATGCTTAACATTAATAGTTAGAGTAGGGAAAATGCTTTGGTTTACAGTAAGTGCTTACAGACAAAGGTGGTCCAATCAAAGGTTTTGTAGGTTGGGTGTTACTCAACCTAATAGAGATATTCAATTTGGTAATTCTTGGTAAAACAATTATAATAATAAAAATATTGTGTGCTAGTTGTTGCTTCGCTATTTATGGATAAAGTTGTTCTTAATTTCTCTTTCCTATTTTCTCTTTGGCTAAACCAGGAAGGGAGGGGACATTGGGCTGTTTAGTGTTTATTTCAAGAGTCCCCAAAGTCTTATAATAAGGTTTTCTTATTTGTTTGCTTAAAAAACTTGTGGACTCTTACTGAATTTTGATTAGTTGGTTTATCTAGTCGAATGTCCAAACGTTTCAACCACTTATTGTAATCTACAGAAGGGATAATTATGTGTATAATCATTGGGGATGTACATTAATTTACAGGCTATAGTCTCATACCTTTAGATCCCTGGGTGAAACCCCTTGTATAATAATAATATTTTGTTAAGAGATATAAGAGTTATGTTGACAAGAATTGTGCAAAAATCCAGGGATCTCAAGGGATAAGACGATGATTTGATATTTATCTACATTTTGTGTTCGGTGAGGTCTAGATAGCTTTGTAGTGTTAGAGCTCCTAGATTTGATTTCTTTTGATTTCATTTTGATTTCATTGCCTAAAAATCAATTTGAACTAATTAAATTCCCACATGTAGTTTCGAATAAATAACAAAGCTTTGCTTTATAAAATAAAATTTTACCAAATTTTGTTTTGGATCATGTTACTTGTCGATGCAGCGCTGCACATTCAAGTAACAAGTTTAACTTTGCTGCACTTACAAGTAACATGTTAAAGGGAGATAAAAAAAAAGGAGATAGGCAGACAATGTTAGTTATATTTTTTTTCGAAAATAAGCTTTTTAGTAATTTCTAAAGAACTTCAAAACCCCAAACAACTTCCTTCATCTTGAACCAAATTATACAAGAAAAACTCCTCCCACTCTTTTTCTCCTGAGAAATTTCTGCTAATTTCTAAATTAAACCTTTGATTTAAAAAATCTCCACCCTCTAAAAAACATAACTCAGGGTAATTTCATGTACAACCCCCTCCCTCCCTTCTATTCCAACCAAATTAAACCAGAAAAACCCGTCCCACTTTTTTATTATCTCTACACTTTTTTACTAGTATCTCTATAGGGAATGGAGGGGGGATATTGCTGCATCTACAAGTAACATGTGTGAGTTTGCTGCATCTACAAGTAACATGTGATAAGCGCTGCATCGACAAGTAACATGATCCTTTGTTTTTTGCACATTTTTTGAAAATTTAGACATATCACTGATGAATACTTATCTATAATACAAAGTAGCTTGATGTCTGTCCGTCCCTTAAGATCTCGGTAACCACTGAACCGATTGGATTCTACTCTTCAGGGAATATACCTACTGATCCTGTGGTGGTTTTAGGCTATTTTCTTGGGATGTGGGACACCCCCAACCCCTAGAAAATAAAAAAATCACCATCAATTTTTTTGATTATGTAGATGATACCAACTATTTGGTGCTGCACCACATGTACTACATTTCTTATTAATTACCTCTTGGGGCAAAGACCCTAGAGGCCCGGGGCGAAGCCGCTAGTATTCTATAAAAGGTACGACTTGGTAGCCACAGTAAGACATATCAACGTTTTAAATCTATGAAATATATATATGAGTGTCTAAATCTGATTGTATGATAAGTTTAAAGGCAACTGCACAAATTAAAAATGCCTCAGTATATCGGCCATTGTCTTATCCCTTTAGATCCCTGGATAAAAGTATCATCACAAAGAGAGAGCTATAGACGGACGGACAAAATCTAAATTTAGTAAAGCTAAATGCAATAAGGAAAAGGCCCACCCATACAATTATTTTTGCTGTTTTAATTGATTACATTTATTTAGAATTCTAGCATACTTTATAAATAATCAATAATCAATTATAAATGTTTAAAATTTGCTTATTTAACATTTTAAGCAGATTATTTTCGGAAACATAAGTGTAATTAAAAGAAAAGGTTAAATCTGACTCCTTTGATTTGACCTATTTACACGACCTTTGAGACACCTAACTGTTTATAAAATGATCAATAGTAGGCAATAAATGTTTGGTCATTTTGTAAGCATAGCTTTACCTTTTCTATGGAATGTTCGTATGTCTATACAATTTAAGTTCAGGGAATATTATTACTTGAATCTTACACTAGACTATGATGTACTCTAATTGAGTGAAACTTGCAGCTGGCTAAAATAACGATTCCCCCCATTACCGCCTCTTTCCCTCTTGATGGATGAACGAACTTACCAATAAACTAGTTCCATGTTAGCAAGCTATATTGACGACAATTTATCCACGTATATTCTACATCCATTCTCAGCTACTATTTAGTAATTTAAATTGTATAGCTGCAAAAAAAATTCCATGGTCTGATTTCTCAGTATGCAAGCAACAATTCTATAAACGAAATGTACAAAATTTAAGTATCAACAATTGAGCATCCCTTACTGTTTAAGTTTAAAGAAAATGTATGAAATTTAGATTATGTAGAATTTCCTTTTATACCCCGTGAAGCTACTTCCTGTATTTTAAGGCATTTTCAAAAGTTGTGACGAATCTTTCAAAGAATGAAAGTAAATATTACTTATTTCAAAATAGTACCTCACATCCCCGCCTTCATTTTTTGGTTGTGTTTTGCCAGTTTTTTGCAGCATACTTAAAAAAACGTGCTAAATCCTATCCAAATTGTACAAATTCTGTACTAACCCAGGGAGGATGTTTATTACACTAGTCCCCAAAATTTAATAATAATGTTTTCTTATTCGTTGGCTTAACAATTTTGGTGACTTTCATCAAATTTGATTGGTTGGTTCATTAAGTTAAGTGTCCATTCGTTTCAACCACTGCACTGAGTGTAATTTACAAAAAAAAAGGTAATTTGTGTATCATCAATGGGGATGTATATCAATTTATCATTGCCTTATCCCTTTATATCCCTGACAATCTGTACTAACCCTAATATTTATATATATTAATGTATGTATATTGTATGTGTATATAGTTTAAGCTCAACAAGTCTAAAGGTTTTGCCCAGCATGTTTAATCTATCATCAATTACAGAAAGGAAATACGCTTAATATGTATTTCCCCCCCCACCCCCCCAATAAACACATTTTTATAGTAGCACAACTACTCTATAAACTTGGGTTTTCTATACGTATATGTCAGTGTGTTAAAATTATAAATGTATTTCTTATGGGCGTATATTCCAGACAACTACCTGGTCCAAGTTGTTCGTTTGGCTAGCGAATAACTAACAAAAACAAAATCAAGAACAGGGTCCCCGCCCTTGTGGGCAGAGTTAAATATAGCTCTTTCCCCCTCTATTCTTTTACTTTAATGTTACAACTAGTTGATGAAACTTACTATATCTTCTTTTTCAATTTAAAAATCAAAAAAGAGATTTCCTAAAACTTCAAAGAGTGAATCATACTGAGTGATTTCTTTACAATACCTGCCAAAGATTGCAAATTTGATCTAAGCACTTAACCTATGAGTAAGATGAACCGTCTTTTTATATAAAGGGAACGATTAGATTTTTATTACAGCGTTACGTATGAACATTATTGTACTTGTTAGTCCAAATCAAATTCATTCACCTTTCGGATAAATTTTTCTTTTCTTATTTACCCACTTAGGGGTTTGATATTAAATATACAAAGAAATATTTTCATTGTTAAGTGTTTTTCATGATAAATAGGAAAAGAAATAAGATATTGTTAAACTGACCCCTCTTAAATTCTTAGTAAATGAGAAAGGGTTGGGCTTGAAATGTTCAAGAATATTTGTTAACATTTATACAGCAATATTTAAATAAACTTAAAGTTAAAATATCATTGAAATACTAACATTTTAAACCAGTTAATATCTAAACCATAGCATCCAACTTTTTATCATCGTGAGCACACTGTGCTGATTTCCTAACATATTGCAATAAACATGACGGGTGCAAAAAGTAAAGTGAATGTTGACAAACGAAAAGCTCTGTCAAACTTTAATGGCAGAATATCAAAGATAGAGAGCGAGCTGGGAGCTTTATCCAAAACAGATAAGGAGCATGCGAATCATATGCTTGCTCTGTATGATCTAGTAAATGACATAAGAGGAGAACTTTCATCTCTAAAAACTAGGCTTGGGCTTGATTATGGCAGCCCTGACAATTTAGTCACTTTGCATAGTGATATTTTACCTCCTGAGTTAAGCTATCTACAGCAATCTCTTCATATCCCTGATGCTAGGCGTATCATGAAGGTCAATTATCATTTATGGGGTAAGCAGTATTCACATTTTCATGCATTTGCTGAATTGTTAGGCGTTGGGCCTGCAGGGATTGACCATGTGAAAGAGTTTAGACAACTTCCTGCTGTGGGCTCTGTTAAACGGTATCCCATCAACATTGAGTTTAGCAGCAGGATTGCCAGGGACATGGCAGTAGAGTCCTTGACTAAGTTGGGTAAGGAGAAAGGGGAAATATTTCCTGTGCACTATTGTGTTAATAAATTTCCTCTGTTAAAACACAATATGAGAGCTGTCACTTCTGTTCTAAAACAGCTACAAAAAGAAGGGGAGATCACTTGGTTTGCTACCAACAACCTTATGGCGATTAATGGAATGGAGAAAGTGGCCCCAATGTATGTTTTCAGAACACCAGGGATGAAGGAACCTACAAGCTACAGCGACTGTGCTACAAATGAGATGTTTCACAATGGAGTTTTTATTCCATTAGATGACAAAAGCTTTGAATCTGACGAGTTCAACATGCTCATGCACGCTATTAGAAAACATGTGGAGGGGAAAAAATCATTGAGCACACAAATTGATGGCACTATCCCTGTAGCCCCTGGAAACACACGCTCTCAGAGCAACACCACACCTCAGAATGTGGAGGGTAAGACTGCAGCAACCAAACCATCATATGTTGACATGGTTAAAACACCAGCTAGAAAAACAAAGCAACAACCATCCGCCAACAATAGTGACAGGCTAAATAGCCAAGGAAAGCGTGGGGCTAAAAGTAGTCCATTGTCTAATAATCAAGGGCGTAAAAAAGTTAAAATGAGTGAGAATGTTAAGTCCTCATATTTTGGGGAAATAGTATGCAATAGCACGCCACTTAACAGTGAAAAAAAGAATAGCATTTCCCCAAGGAATATAATGCTATCTCCTATTCAGCAATCAACCAATCATGCAACAATGCAACAACCCAACCTACCAATGAGTGCAATTATGGCAGACCTAAGGCTATCGCAACAGCCAAAATATCAAAACATATATACAACCACTTTTAAGCAAGGTCCATATTTGCAGCAAAAACACTATAGCGTTGCATATCAAGCAATTGGCCCAAGTATATTTAACAATTGTCCAATTTATACAAGCCCACCAGCTACTCAAATATATTCAATGCCACCACAAACAGTAAGCCAAAATAGTTCACTTCAGGATCAACAAGAACAAAATTCTAGCATTGATGCATTTGCTAATATGCTAATTGGATTTCATAATAGCCAATAGAATAATTTAAATAGTATTAGTGTACCTATATTAACCTTTATAATTGAACTGTATTATTTTATCTAAATTGCATGCAATAACAAATAATTATAGAGTAGCTGCGTTACAATAATAAGTATATATTTCTTACAGTTCACATGAATATATAAGGAGTTTTGTAGGAGGGGGGGAGGGGGGGGTAAGTTAACCCTTTACTTATACGTGGGAAAAATACTTATGTTATTCCTAGCTGCGGGGGTCTACTATAAGGAGATGGGGGGAAGAAATTTAATGGATAGATGGAGGGGGATGGGGGGGGGGGGGAGGAAAGTTTAGATACAAAAATAAAAATTTTCACACATACACACTAGACTGGTAAAATACTTCTAGATTATAATTCTGTTTCAAAAAATTTATTTAGGAAAGTCCTCTATATTTTAAGATATTAATAGTTCTTCTGCTTCTTTTGATAATTACTCTACAAGGGAAAAAACCAACCCATCAATTTTGAACATTGGTTTAAGGGGTTTATTTGATAAATAGACCTTAGATTGTATTGGTTTGCTAACCAACAGCAATAGTGTAATACTTTTAGGGAATGAATAGTTTACCTAAAAGCCCTGTAAATATACTATGTACAAACGTCAGAGGTTTGGGACAGTTTAAGAAAAATAGATATAGATTAAATGGTGTCCCGTATAAAATTAAGGAAATGGTTTCTTCTTGCAGACATATTCCAACTATTTATTTTTGCCTTGAAACTAAACTTAAATCTTTTCACAGAAGGATTCGATTACCCAAGGGGATGAAATATATTGGGGAGACTTCATGTGATTCGGGGCAAGGAGGCATTTTTGGATTCATGGATAATTGTTATTCAATTGAGGACAGAAAAAGAGATGTAAAAGTTATTGTCTCTAAACATGCTATGTTTGTAAGGGTAAAAATTGGGAATGAATATTTGAATCTAGTCCCTGTCTACTTGCCCTCAAATAGGGAGGAGTGCAACAAAATATTAAAAAAAGTTAGCTCATTTTTAGACAGAAACAACATAACAAATTTTAGTATGTTTGGTGATACCAATTGTGATTTTAATCAAAAACGACATAATAACAGGAACATCCTTATTCAATCCTTTCTTGAAAAATATAATATGCATGATTTAGCAAATAAACTAAATATTGAACCAGGCTATACCTGGAGGGGTACGAAGCAAAGAATTAATTCTTATTCATATATTGATCATTTTTATACAAATATGGATTTTTTTAACTTTATTGAATTTTCTTACAATTCTTTCTCTGATCATAAATCAATGAGAATTGGAAACAAGAAAAAATTTAAATATTCAGCACCAAAATGGCAAGGGTATCTATTTAATAATAAGGATTTTATTAATTTAATGAAAGAAGAAACATCTAAATTTCTAATTGAAAATGCAGATCCTATTTCTTTTAAAATTAGCAGTCACAATTATAGTAATAATTTTGGGTTAATAGATAATGATTTTACATATGTAAGCTCAGAACATCAAAATAGCACAGTTTTATTTGATTTAATAAATCATCTCAAAAAAGCGCATGATAGATTTTTTTCTAAATTAAAGTTCAAATCTTATAACAAGACTAAAGAATTTGACAAACAAATTAATTTGCTTTATGATATGATTGATTCAAATATAAATTGTGGCCAGGCTAGTAAGGAAATCAATCGGCTTATACAACAACAGCAAGAATATTTTAAAATGCTTGTTCAAACCAATTCTGAAACTTTTCAAATGAGAGCCCTCTTACTAGATGGTTTACCAAACAACTTTACTTATAAAAACTTTAGAAACTCAAAAAAACAATGTTCAAACTTGCTGGTTGATAATGAATTGATTGATTGTCCAAAGAAAATAGCCAACATTTTTGGTGATTTGCATGCACAACTAGTGTGCCCAAATGTTATGCCTAATTCGAATTTAGATGAATTACTTAATTTTTTTGATTTAAAGCTTGATAATATGTATCCTAAAATTAAGCATTTAACGAATCCATATTCAACAACAGGTGAATTTAGAAAAGTAATCAAGAGCATGAAGTCAAATAGCATGCCTGGTCCAACTTCACAACCAACACAATTATTTGCTTTCTTGCTTGATAATTTACCTAAATTCACCACTAAAGCTTTTAACAACATGTATGATATTGATTTGGATAATTCTAGTTTATCATTTGTTAAGGAAAGAAATATTACATATATTCCCAAACCAGGACTTGATCCAACAATACCTGGAAACCGCCGCCCTATTGCACAAATGGAAAATGTTTTGAAAATTCTTGATAAAGCAATTAATAAAAAAGTTACTCCTTTACTTTCTAAAATTTGTCATTCTGACCAATATGGATTTATACCTAAGCGTCATATGGCCAATGCCACTATTTCTATTGTAAGCATAATAAATCATATAAAAGCGCACAACTACAATAGCCAACTTATATTTTTTGATCTACAACGTGCATATGATAAGGCATTACATTGTGTATCAAATACTATAATTAAACATATTTTTCCAGAAGGCAATTTTGCAAAATCTTGGATCTCTCTTACAAATGGCGGAAGCTTTAAAATTGTTGTAAAAGGAAACTCATCTAAGAAATATAAAAATAAAATTGGTTTCTCTCAAGGGGCACCTTCAAGTGGAAGTTTATTTGATATTTACAACCACATATTTTATTGTTGTTTAACAAGTCCTAAAATTAAAAACCTAACTTTGAAGTTGGATGGAAAACCATTTGATCCAATTTTTTTTGCTGACGATGGCTTTAATGCCTTTCAATTAAAATCAAATGAAGACATACAATTGGTTTCCAACTCACTTCAAAAATTAGAGTCAACAGTAAACATCAAAATCAACTTTCAAAAAACTAAAATTCTTACAAATGGGGAGTGTCCTCTTAACATATCAATTCTAGGGACTAAATGTGATATAGTAAAACATTTAGGGGTATATTTATCTTTTAATTTGACTCAAGCAGCAGATTATACATATGAACAGTTATTTGAAAAACTTAACACAAAATCTAAAAAATTTGCATTTTTTTGCAGTGATAATGTTTTCAAACGTAGAAATATTACTTTCTCCTTAATGAACACCATGGCTTTTCATATTTTTAGAATTTATGCTCCTAATCAAAAGCAAATAAAAAAACTTTGGAAAATAACAGCAAAATTTCTTTGGTCTTCAAAAAGCAATGAAGGCAACAATTCTTATAGATACAAGGTTGCAAAAAATAGAATAGAGATGGATTTTTCTCACGGTGGGCTAAATATGTTGCTACCATCTCAACAATCATTTATTATTTGGTTTAATGCTTTTTTAAATTTAATCAAGCACGCCCATCTTTTTCCAAACTCAAATATTGCAAGACTTTTGTCTCACAAACATGTACCAATAAGTAGTATTTTTGATAACCTTGGATCTGAAATCTTTCATAAATATATTAAAAATTTTAGAACCTTTTATCCATTAGAAAGTGGACTAATGTTTAGAAAAGCCAAAGGATTTTTAGTACTTTTAGAAAAGCATAGAGAAACCTTTCTTCATTCAAATATTACTTCATCTGTTTGGGCAAAAAATGTCAAATTTAACAATGTTGATATAATGGAACTAAACGAGCATGGACTAAACACCATTGCATCAATTCTTGATTTCATCAAAATACAGCACAAAGTTTTATATCGGCCATTGTTAAATTCTGCCATTAAAGAAAATCTTACTGAGAAACCAGTTTTATTAAAACTACAAAAAGTGGTGGAAAATATGTGTAGTGGTTTTGAATTTAATAACTTAATCTGTTTAACTGAATCAAAACAAAAGTTTGTTTTGAAGCCTATCATAAAGCTTTTTGAAAACTCTCCCAGAATATATACCTTTTATTTTAAAAAAACAAACAAAGAATTATTGCAAGATCAATTTGTCCCCCCTTCATTTAAAACTAGAAAAATGGATAAAAAATACAATCCAGAATTTGAGGTTTTCAAAAATAGCTTTAATAAAATTCTGTCGCTTCCTATTGTTTTATACTATAAAAGTTTTCTGTTTGAACAATTTAACCGTACTCTTATAAGTAGAAGCAAATTGTATGAAATGAAATTATTGGATAATAATCTTTGCTTGAAATGTAACGTAAAAGCAGACACTGATCATTCAATTATGGAATGCTACTTCCCTAGTTATTTTACGCATTGTCTCGCATTATTTCTTGATAATTACTACAATGATGGTAAACCAGATTTTATTTTTTTGAAAGAAAACTTTTATCTGTTCAATATACATTTTCCTGTATATCAAAATGATGAATATATTCAAATTAGTATTTTAACACTTATAGCAAAAGACAGATCATTAAAAATAAGCAAGGATGAACAAATATTGAAATTCAGCGATTTTAATTGTTTTGCTCAGACAATGTTTATTGCTCAATTTGCTTCTAAAATTCTCAATAACACTGGAATTAATAGTAACTTAATTGATAAATTTATTGATTATTTGATGCTCAGTAAAAATAATGTCCACTTATTTCGCATTAGTTAGATATTATAATTTACAATATTGTATTATCATAACATGATAATTATACCAAATATTAAATGTGTTTAATTTGTTTCATTGAAATAAATTTTAAAACAACAACAACTACTTTTAATTTATTTTATACGAGAGGGATTGGACATTCGACAGTGAATTTTACTGGGACCCAATGTTTTATAAGCATAACTCCTAAAAACTTTGAATTCTTTTGTTTTAATTTATTAAAACAAACTAGCAGTATACAAAATTTTCCATAATTAATTTCAATCTGCATACAGAGGGGGTAATTTTGTTTATCATAACATTCGTTGTCCTCAACTTATCGTCTATTGTCTTATCCCTTGAGATCACCGAATGTTCTTTGATTGACGGACAGACACAAAAGGTACTTTAGTTAAAAGCTGAACTACTCAGGACAAAGCCTGAAAATTATTCTTGACGGCCAAATTAACAAGGAGTCACTTTATTTGGGCGGAAGTAAATTCCGGAAACAAACCTCCCCCCCCCCCTCCCCCCAAACTTGAATTACTCCCCCAAAATTCAATTAGTCTCAGATCATCACAGTTGTTCAAGATGGGTATTTATTTTTGAGGCTGGGGGGTTGGAAATTTTTTTCAAGGGAGGGGTTATTTTGAGCATCCTAGATTTTGAAAAAGAATTTATCTTGAAAGAATTTCAATAAGCTTACATTGTATATCAACAACAAAATTAATTCTACAAAAATGACGAAACCTATATTCAATTTACATCTGTTGTTGGGGGACCTTTTTATCTGCACCCCAATATTATTTTAGATTTATTTCGCTTGTTGGCTATACCATATTCCTAGCCAAACAAATTCAGGTACATAAAATCATGCAGACAATTTTTAAATTTTAATTTTAGACCACATTCAAAATGTCTGGTTCTTTCCCCTAAAGTGTATATCGAGCACTGACCCCCCCCCCCCCCCCTATCATTTTTAAAAATACAGACAAAGAGGGTTTAGGTTTTTCCTTTGCCCAATCCATGCGGTGGTCGAAAGAATGACATAACCTGACATAAATAAAAATCAACAAAAGATAATCTATCCCCATTTTTATTCTTAATTTACTGCAAAAGAGGGTTCTATCTGTTCGACTAGGCACTTTGAGGTAAAACTACCTTGTAAATTGTAAAAAATATGCTTTTCATTCACTTCTAATCTTCTATAATGTTCTTTTGCTATTCTCAAAAAAAGAAATGATGAGCTTTTCATGCTGCGCGTTTTAAATTGGAGATTTTGATTTAAAATTGGCCTTCAAAAAAGACATTTATTACTTATTAGAAAAATTATTTATAATTTTGATTATGTTATTTCCTAATTTATATTATCTTGTTATTTTCCCATTAATTTTATATGAATTGTGTATTTTTCTTAATTACTAATTACTAATGTGCAATTTTTCCAGGGAGGAAGGGGACATTGGGCTGTTTATTACACTAGTCCCAAAATTTTATAATAACGTTTCCTTATTCGTTTACTTAACAACCTTATGGACTTTAATTTTGATTGGTTGGTTCAATTAGTTGAGTGTCCAAACGTTTTAACCTACTAATTGTAATCTACAGAAGGGGTAATTTTGTGTATCATCATTGGGGATGGGAGAAAGAAGTGTGGTTTAATCTAAAGTGTCCTTTCCATCCCTGGTAATTTTGTAATTATAATTTCCTAAATTAGTATTTGTTAAATCAAATCATTTAACAAGGGCAATTATATTTGTTTATAGCGCAGCTACAACAAGCTAACATCAACATTTTAGTGCAAAGTGCTTTGAACATGAAATGGCAATATAATTCATTATGTAAATTAACTCCTTTGCAAGTTTTTTGTTGTTGTTTATGTGCAGCGTTCTGCGTCCCTAGTAAATATGGTTTCTCTATTTGAAGGTGGTGGGAGATGGTAGAAAAATAGTCTACTTTCATCATTCCCCTAAAAAAATGTAGTAAAACCATCCTGGGATTTTTGAAGCTCTATTAAAGCAAAGAACTCAATCGGTTCAGTGTTACTCTGGACAAAAAAAGCCTTACTACTTTATTTCATAGTTTAACTAGGATAAAGTATATTTTTTATTGTAAATATTGCAAGTGGAGTAAGAAATTAATTCAGTGACAGTCAATTCTTTAAACCATTGGACGGATGTACATACAAATCCAAGTTATAAAGCAGCTCCGCTATTGTTAATTACTATTTGTTAGGTCGTGGTACTTTGTTAATTATCTTATTGCCAGAAGTCTCATTTTATATTATATTTATTATGTTGAAATATGTGATTGTTGTAGCATTTTTAGGAGCCCAACTCCTCTATATCTATCTAGAGTATGTTCGAACGTTCATTAATTAATATGGCAGTATTGTTTTATTTTTATTTTAGGCCAGGTTATATTGGATACTAGGAATTTACGAAAGGTTAGGTCCTACAAGTAGGCCCCTTAGGGATAAGACACAGGATGAAAACTTCCTCCCCTCTTTCCTTATTTTTTAGGAAAATATATTGAGTTTTTTTTTCAGTGATCAATAGGCAGTGTAAGAGAAAGCACCAATTTAAGTATCAACATTTTCAAAATATATGGGAATTGACTGCTTATGTGCAACTTTTTGTTATATTAACCCTTAACATTGTATCTCTACTTTTCATATTATATCAAAGCTGGCTATAAAATCTTTTATAAAATTTTTCGATATTATCCTCTGAGGATCTTTTTCAATTTTGAAAATTTTGGTTATTTCTAAGAGGATATATCCAAATTTTCATCATGGTGCAAATGTCTTAGTTTGTCTGAAGTTTAAGAAGATAATTACTGAACCGATTGGGATTTAAATATAAGGTAATCTTTATATAGGTATTGTGGTGGTTTTAGGCTATTTTGTTTTCATATTTAAGTTTGGGATGGGTTTAACCTATTTTTAACCCTTTTTTCAAATGCATAGCCCATAGATGCTAGGGGCATAGCCGCAAGTGCTTTTTATTGTATTTGAAATTTAATACTCTTCTATTAAAACATATATCCGCCTATTTGCAATCATAGTAAATCCCCCCTCCTCCCCCCACCCCTCATAATAAGCTCACACCCTTTCAATCAACAATAGGAATAATATTTTGATATGCACACACACACGCACACATGGATTTAATATCCTGTCTGTTTGGTGGATTTTTTAAAAACATAATGTAAGCTGACTTTAAATTTTTATTTAAGTAATTAAATGAAACATATCTTTTTATTTCAAGACTTTTGATTAAAAACAATAAATATAAATATAAAATAATATTAAAACAAAAATAGCTTCTATGATGTTGACTGCTAGCTGTAAGAAAAAATCCGTGAGTTTGACCGCGCAAATGTTGAATGGGTTGGTGCAGCAGCTGCTAATTTGTGAGATCTTTGATAGGAGGAACAGGTCAGCTATACAGAGGGAGATTAGAAGAGGATATGAATCTGAAAGATTGAAGAGCCCATCTATCCAGGGAGGAAGGGGACATTGGGCTGTTTAATACACTAGTCCCCAATGTCTTATAATAACGTGTTCTTATTCGTTGGCTTAACAACCTTGAAGACTTTTATTGAATTTGATAGGTATGTTCTTTTAGTTGAGTATCTAAAAGTTTCAACCACTAATTGTAATCTACAGAAGGGGTAATTTTGTTTGGGAATGTACTTCAATTTATCGGCCATTGTCTTATCCCATTATATCCCTGATGGAATCTAAATCCTTCTGACTTCTGTATATGCAGCTGTCTTAGTAGGCATGGTATGCAATAATACAGTATGTCACAAATTAACATTCTAAGTAGCGCAGCAACTTTTAAAATTATATTAGAGCAGTGTATGTTCGTTTATATTTTCTTGTGTTCTTTTGTCCGTATCATCAGTGTTAGTAGTAAATTGGTTTGAATATCACTGTGTCATATTAGATACTTTAAAAATGGTTTCTACTGCTGCTTTGTTTGGTGACAGCTATGACAAGAGTAGAAAGAGTATTACTTCATAATAGGGTAAGCAAAATAGGGGGGGGGGGTAAAAAATGTTTTTCTGATATGTAATCTTTTTGTTGGGGGTAGAAAATGCCAAAAATTCCCCTAATTTTACAAATTGGTTGCTTTCTGGGGTTTTGACAGCGTCTATGACCCACATAGAAGGGAGGAAATTTAAATCTTATAAATATAGATTTTTTGTTGGTAGGGGATATTGCCACCATTCCTGAACACCCTTGCTCCCCTGTAAAGTTATGGGTGAAGCCACTGGTCCTTGAATACGGTTTCTCTAATTGTTATATGCATTATAGGAATAAGAATTGTCAATTATCTTTGTAATCTTTGTTTTAGGCCGGGAGAGAAGGGACATTGGGCTGTTTATTACACTGGTCCTCAAAGTTTTATGATAACGCTTTCTTATTCGGTAACCTAATAACTGAGACTGTTATTGAATTTTGATTTGTCATTTAATGAAGTTGAGTGTCAAAAAGTTTCAACGACTAATTATAATCAACAGTAGGAATAATTTTGTGTATCATCATTGAGGTTGTACATCAATTTATCGGCCATTGTCTTATCCCTTTAGATCCCTGGTTTTAGGACTAATTCACAGAGAAATCATGGATAAGACAATAGATGATAAATTAATCTTCCCTTTAATTATCATGTGTAAAAATTAAGCAATATTAATTATGGGGAAAGAACGGGTTGTAGATTAATATTAATTGCAATATTCCTCTCCCTCCCTGAGTGCTACAGGAAATAGAAATCATTACAGATAAAAGTAAATCATTTATATGAGATAAAGCAAATTGGTAGCATTGATTAGTTCACCAGCAGATCATACCCCAAACCCCCCAAAAAGACGTGATTCTAGCATTTTTAGCATTATTTTTCTAACTATAATCATTTTTTAGCCAATCATGATGAAAGTATGACCCCGTCTGTAGATTAAAAATAATTAAAAATGTTGTACACTGGTAGTTTGTACCAACCAATCAAGATTTAAGAAAAGTTCCCAAAGTTTTAAACAAACAAAAATAAAATGTTTTTGGGTTAGAGTGTAATTTATAGACCAATGTCCCAACCCTCCCAGTAGTAGTAATCGGAGCAACATTTTAATTTATTAATTTATTAAAATTAAAATGTCAAAGTGTCATTAAACTAATGTTATGTGCATAATATGTCAGCAATGACAACTTTTTATTAATGCAAAAAAGTTGGAAAAATGTAACCTAAAAGCTTAAAGGAAGTTGGGGATTTATAGTGGCTCAGTGGCGAAAGAAGGTAATTTTGTTTAGAAATAAGATTATATTATTGGATATATCAATTTATATGGAAATTTATATTTTTAGCAAATCTACACTACA
This sequence comes from Acartia tonsa, assembly GCF_053477335.1. Classification (NCBI taxonomy): domain Eukaryota; kingdom Metazoa; phylum Arthropoda; class Copepoda; order Calanoida; family Acartiidae; genus Acartia; species Acartia tonsa. The sequence goes on from NC_137265.1 coordinate 3,582,325, forward strand.
AATTTATAGAGTAGCTTTTTCTTTCTTTTTCATATTTCAGATACTCTATAACTAAGTTCTGTATGATTATGAGTAATTAAACTTTTCTTGATAGGTATAAACAGTAAGATAGGCAGGCAAAAGATGGTAATAGTTATTTCTCGCATCGTATTATAAACGGCTTTCCGCGGATATAGAATGTACAATTATGAGATTAAAACTAGTTTTTTAGGCCGGAGGTGCCGAAGGCACCGGCTAAAAAAAATAGTTTTAATCTTATGATTGTACATTTTTATATTCGTAGAAAGCTGGATATAATACGATGCTAGACATAGTTTTTTCGTATGGATGTGGACCGGTTCCTATCCACCGGATTCGAATGAATACGAGAAAATACAGACAGACAAAAAAAAATAAGTTATTGACAAACTCTTGATTTATTAATCAGTGTTTAATTCTGATATATTGGCTATTAGCTGCTGTTACACCATGTGTTCAGATAAGAGGATTAATTTTTATAACAAGAATATTTAGAGCGGAGCTTTTCAATAATGGAGATCACCTCACCCCCCCCCCCCCCATCCCCCCTGAAAGATAGAGGATGAAAAATCACTACAGAATATCTTATTATATTGGTTTTTAATAAATAGATGTAAAATATTTTTACTTTGTTTTAAAAAGGTGATACACTTAATTTGCATTTGACGTTGAATAAAATGGGAGGATTTTTTTACACTTCAACTCTCTAGTCGGATAGAGGGGAAAATGGGCTGTTTATTACACTAGTCCCCAAAGTTTTATAATAATGCTTTCTTATTTGTTGGCTTAACAACTGTGGGGACTTTTTTTAATTCATTTGTGAAGTTTTATTGATTCACTAAGTTGAGTGTTCAAACGTTTCAACCACTAACTTTAACATAAGGGGTAATTTTGTTTATCATTATTGGGGATATAAATCAATTTATCGGCCATTGCCTTATTTCTTTAGATAATTGATGGATAACTATTGTAACCCTCTACCCCATCAATCAGAAAGTCACCTATTTTTTCACGTCAAAGCAATGACATTATTATTATACAGAGTGAGAAGTTGATTTTTCTTCTTCAAACTTTATCAATAAACCATTAGAGTAAAACACTAGAGGGAGAAAGGGATAAATAACTCTATCTTCCCATCGCAACTGCCTTGTGAAACATTTCTATTTGGTCATTGAAAATCAACAAATGGTGTTGCTTAAATTAACGCAGTCAAGTAGCAGAAAATAATTTAGAAGCAGACGAAAGAGGTCTTTGGAAAAGGCAGGGAGGTAGTTGTATGTAAATATACTTTTACTATAGATCTGTTAATAAATAATAATCTGTTATTGGTTGATCAGTTTGAACTTACTAATCAAGCTCTTATAGATGGTCCAATGTCTTTATAACGTGTTTGTAAAACTTTTAATACCAGTAAAATTTGCAAGCCATTGTCTCCTCTTTGAGATTTGCATTTGTCAAAACCCGCGCCTGTAGCTTAATGAATAAATTGTGCTAGAAGTTGGATGTTAAAAAAGTAGGGGAATACTTTAGCTATAAACAGGTGTCATCAACATAATATTTGATACTTTTAGACAATCAAAGGGTTGGTTTGTAAAGTTACAATAGCGGTGATGATTTTTTGGTGAATAAATGTCATAAATGAACAAGTTTCAAGTCAACCTCTTAGCCATAGTCATAGTAAACAAATCCTTTCAATCCTTTAGCAGATATAGGTAAATCTTAATTTATATCTGCATATGAATAGCGACATTTTGATGAATAACATTGGCAGGGAATCAGGGATAGGACAGTGATACATTTATTTATTCTTTATTTTTTGTAAACAAAACCAGGGATCTAAAGGGATAATACAATGGTCGATAAATTGATGTACATCTCCAATGATGACACACAAAATTACCCCTTTTGTAGATTAAAATTAGTGGTTGAAACGTTTGAACACATAACTTAATAAACCAATTAATCAAAATTCTGTAGTAAAAGTCCCCAAAGTTGTTAAGACAACGAATAAGAAAATGTTATTGTAAAACTTTGTGGACTAGTGTAATAGACAACCCATTGTCCTCTCTCTCTGGAACAAAACTCTGTATTTGGTAACTAGAAGTTTTAACCTCTTCCTCCCTGAAAGAAGGGAAAGTAATTTTACTTTATATGGTAACGAGAAAATTAGGTATTCAATAAAACAGCCAAAAAATAATCATTCTCAAATATAATTAAACTTTTTGCTTTACACGTACTTAATTATTTGGTCATGATTAATAATATAGGTTTTAGGCTATATTTTGCCCCTTTTTAACCCTATAAAACAGAGTCCCTTGGTGAAAGTGGCGCAGACGCTAAAGTTTAATAAAGTATAAATTATATGTATATATATCTATAAAAAATTTCTAGAGTTGCCAGGAGTAAATAGCTAAAATGTAATATTATTTTGCTGTTTTACAACCCCTCCCTAAACTGATTATATCTTCTAATGAAAAGGGGTTAAATAGTAAATATCAAATAGAGGGAAATTCTATAATTCTAGACATGTATTTTCCCCACTCCGTAATATTTTGGTGTCCAATGAATTCAGCAAAACTATAAAAATTGTAATGCAATTCTGTAGAAAAGGACTTTTTTCTATAAGTAGAAAAAAGTATAAAAAAGTAATGCAATTCTGTAGAAAAGGACTTTTTTCTATAAGTAGAGCTGCAATAACAAATTAAAAAAGAAACTTATAGTACTTTCACGGAGGTCCTGGAATGATTTAGGTCTAATTTATTAAAATTCGAGTTTATTAATTGTATTTATATTTTGTCACCTTTTGAATACAGAGTTCCTAGAAGCTAAAGGCGCAGCAACTAGTACTTATATGTTAAATTAGTAAGTTTTTTGTTTGAAGAATACGACTTTGATAGCTACAGAACTGTTTAAGTTCTTCTTTTAGGGCAAGCTCACATAGGTCCTGAGATGGTTTTATTTTTTATATTTAAGCCTTGGGATGGTTTAAGGCTATCTTGTTGCATTCATCCTACTCCTTTTAAATACATAGGCCGTATTCGCTAGTATCTCATAAAGGAGTAATGATTTCTGTTGTCTTTTGAAAAATGAAAAATACTTTTCTGTGGGCTTGATGGAACACCCAGTTATTTTTATCCTTTTATTTATTATTGGCAGAACAGTTGTGGAGAAATACAGGGAGGGAGGGGACATTTGGCTGTTTATTTCACTTGTCCTCAAAAAAATAACAACTTTGGGTACTTTAATGGATATTTGATTGGTTGGTTCATTAAGTTGAGTTTGGAAACGTTTCAAACACTACTATTTTTTACAGAAGGGGTAATTGCGAGTATCATCCTTTGGAATGTACGTCAATTTATTGGTTATTGTCTTATCCCTTTATATCCCTGCAGAACAGTAGTGGAGAAATATATGGTGTAAGAATAACGCAGCACCTCTAGAATTATATTAGAGTGTCTGTCACTACAGAATAGTAGTGGAGAAATATATGGTGTAATAATAGCGCAGCACCTCTATAATTTTATTAGAGTGTCTCTCATCAAGAGAAGACGTCCTAGTAAAAGTAATTCGAAGTATTTTTGTGTTTTTAAAAACTGTTAAAATTAATATATTTTATGAATTTACAGTAAAAAAGCACAAGAATTGTAAAATAGCAAATTATGGTTCTTTATTTGTTATCTATTATCAAAACTTTGTCACTTGCGGCTGTATTCCTAGCTTCTAGGGTCTTTATATCCGAAGGTGGGGAGGGGGCCGAAAAGTTACCTAAAACCATCTTAAAATTTAAATCTAAGAAATAGCATGAAAACATTCAAGAACCAATATAAAGTTTCCCTAAAAAGACATCTCAATCGGTATAGTGATTTGCGAGATCTTAATATACAAGAAAAAACCTTACTATTTTTTATAATAGGATTGCTGCCAGGGATCTAAAGGGATAAGACAATGGCTGAAACATTCATGTACATCCCCAATGTTAATACACAAAACTACCTCTTCTTTAGATTACAGTTAGTGATTGAAACGTTTGACACTCAACTTAATAAAGCCATCAATCAATATTCATTAAAAGTCCCCAGAGTTGGTGAGCTAACGAATAAGAAAACGTTCAAACTTTGGGGACTAGCGTAATAAACAGCCCATTGTCCCCTCTCTCTCAGTATTGCTGCGCTACTTATGAAAATAAATGTCTCTGATATTAATATTTGTTGAACATGTGGGTAAGAGTTATAAATAAGATGGATTACAGATTATTTTAATATTCACTAATAACCAACGGAGGGATGGGACATTGGGCTGTTTATTACACTAATCCCCAAAGTGTTCTTATTCGTTGACTTCACAACTTTGGGGACTTTCATTGAATTCTTATTGGTTGGTTTATTAAGTTGAGTGTCCGTACGTTTCAACCACTGCACTGTTTAAAATCTATATTAAGGGTAATTCAGTGAAGCATGATTGGGTAGTACATCAATTTATTGGCCATCGTCTTATCCCTTTAGATCCCTGGATAATAACCAGACTAGAGGATGCCAATGAAAAATAAATTAATCTACAACCTTTTTTCTCTCTATTATTTTGCTTTAATACATTGAATGGAAGATTGAATTATTGTTCATTGTCTTATCACTTGGAAAAATTATATATCAACATAGTTGATTATAGGCAAGTTATAGGCAATAAGTTAATGGACCTTAAGGGATAGGACAATGGACGATAACTTAATGTAGATTAAAATTATTGGTTAAAAAGTTAAGCCTCTTCTAGTTTTCTATCAAATTTCTTAACCCAACGAATAAAAGAATGTGTTTATATGTAAAACTTTGAGGACTAATGTAATTTCAAGTCAAATGTTTCCTCCCTACCATGCATCGTATTGTGTTTTGCAACGCACTCTCAAGTTGATAAAGGTTCAAAACCTAGCAAATCATGAATCTAAGATATAAAATCAAAATTCTAGTTGAGATTGGATAATTTTTTGAAATTTCGAATCCTTCTAAACTCAAATAAAATTCAATAAGTTGTTTAGTCAACAATGAAAAAACGTTATTTTAAAACTTTGGGAACCTGTGTAATGAGCAACCCAATGTCCCCTCCATGCCTTTTCTTATTTTTTCTTTACTTTAAAGAAGAACCATAGACAAATTGTAAAAATCTAAACTAATATGAGATAGAAGGGGGAAGGGGGGGGGGTGTACTTCAGTGAATAAATGGTGAATATTGGCAAAAGTTGTTATATTTTTGTAATTAGGTAAGTCGCCTCTAGGTGTTTAAACAAAATATAAATAGATGGTATGTAAGGATCATATTCTTATTGTGGAACTGGTATTTAAAGCAGGGATGGTTAATTCTGTTAATATTTGTCGATTTTGAATAAATTTATCATTGGATAAATATTATATAGGCAGAACGTTATTCTAATGACCCATAGACGTCCAAGGGTTGGGGTAAAGGGGTGTTAACCCCCCCTCAAACTTTGAAAATACATTAGATTACTCCCCCCAAACCTTTCTACCCAATTCAATTAACTAAAATCATATGTCAACAAAATGACTCTATGTTTAACATGGAAGATCGTCTGCACATAAGATGGTCTGTCTACATTTCAACCTTAGCTTTGGGTTGAAATTATATGTCAACAAAATACTTCTATGTTTAACATGGAAGATCGTCTGCACATAAGATGGTCTGAGTGCCTTTCAACCTTAGCCTTGGGTTGAAATTATATGTTAACAAAATACTTCTATGTTTAACATGAAAGATCGTCTGCACATAAGATAGTCTGTCTACCTTTCAACCTTAGCCTTGGGTTGAAATTATATGTCAATAAAATACTTCTATGTTTAACATGGAAGATCGTCTGCACATAAGATGGTCTGAGTGCCTTTCAACCTTAGCCTTGGGTTGAAATTAGCAACTCAAACCAATTAAAAACATATCTACATATATGTATATTCTATATGTTAACAAGAATAGATATATATTATAGGCCCTTGTATTCTATTATTTAGTGCATAATTATACCCTTAGCCTCTAGTCATTTTGTATTCGAAGATGCAGAGGGAGGCTAGAAACTAGCTTAAAACCATCTCAGGAGTAAGATCTGAAAATAGAAGGGCTTAAAAGGGCATAAAATCATTACAGAAGCTATGTGAAGATTACTTTTATAAGAGAACTCAATCGGTTCAGTTGTTATTGAGATCTTGAGCTTCAGACAAAAAAAACTTTACTACTCTATATAATAAGCATACATCTTATATTAATTGCATTGCCTAAAAATTAAAATAATTAATTGCTGTTTCATAGACGTCCAAGGGGGGGGGGTAAAGTGGCGATTATCCCCCCCCATACGAATTTGGGGGTTCCATAGGCACCCCCAAAATATTTTTCATTTACCCCCCCCCCCCGATTTAAAATTCACCCCTACCATTAAGGAGTGGGTATTTCCCCCCCCCCAAACAATTTTGGGAGGGTAAATACCCCCCCCCCCAAAATAAAAAATCTCTAACAAAGAAAAATTTTGCGCGCTTAGCGCGCATTTTTAATACTAAATTATTTATTAAATTTAAATTATCCCCCCCAAAATTTACCCCTGCCAACAGATTACAGGGGGGGTAATTACCCCCCCAAGCAAATTTTACTCCCGGGGTAAAAATTTTGGGGGGGGTAAAAAAAAAATTTGCGGCGCGCTTTGCGCGCCATTTTACCCCCCCAAAAAACGAATTACCCCCCCCCCAAAATAAAAAGCTTGGACGCCCCTGTGCTGTTTAAAATATTCTCATATTAACCACCATTTGGATGAATGTAAATTATAGAGAAGCTTCCCTTCTAAAAAGGAAAATTACCGTTCACCTGTTTATTTATATAAATACCAGCGGCAGCGGCTTGAGTTTTTTATTCAAAGGGGGGGGGGGGGAGTAGGGTTAGAAAAAAGCCTCAGACAATCACAAGACAACATTTTAGGAAAATGATAGTCTAAAACCCCTCTAGGGACCTTAGATCCAAATTAGTTAGGTAAGTAGTTAGCGAGATCTTTACTGACAAACAAAGGAGCTTCCCAGAAAATTACAACCAATTTGGACCAATATTTTCCGAGATCTTAAGCTAAAAAAATTACTTCTTTATATTATAGGATTGACTAACCCACTAGTTACAGACAAACGGACATTCAGAAGAAAAAATGTAAAAGCGTCGCTGATCTCATAATATGCAATCTTGATATTTCTAAATATCAATCTATACATATTAAAGAACCCACAGATTTTGTTATGTTTGAAAACATAGACTAGACCTCATTATAAGAAAGAAAAGTTTCCAGAATTAAAACCCTCTAATATAATAGTAATTCTTTTAAATATAGCTGTAGATCTCAAATACTTTGGTCAAAATTGGTTGTGCTTTAAGGGAGCTCTATAAATTTAGTAGTTGCAGTTGTAGGCTATTTTCTAGACCTCCTCCATCCTTTCCTAACGGCTAGGGGCGAAACATCAAGTAAGAATTTAAAGTAATAATTTACAAGAAAACAAAACCAGGGTCTATAAGTAGGTAAATACAAAAATATTGTCTTTAAAAGTGTTGTTTATTTGCATGTTCATTTCAATTATAAAATAAATAAAAGCTTTATCCTTTGTCATTTATATCATTTGTATAAAGACTTAATCAAAGTTTTCTCTTAAAAATCATGTCACATATTATGTGGTTTGTTTTCTGTACTACAACATACCAAAATCTTGTGGGTTCCCTCATATAAATTCTATATATAGTGCATAATACCTAATGGAAATCTTTCCCCTTAAGGAGATTAGGATAATACAATCACACACACACACACACACGTACACACACACATGCACACACACACACACACGTACACACACACATGCACACACACACACACAAACACACACACATACAACCATTTACACTGAAACCCTAATTCTAACACATAACTATTGTAAGTGAATATTTGCATTTTTCCTTTTCTTAGTAAAATTTTTCTAATTTTCATGTTGCTTTTATCTGATTTTAGAATATTGATTCTTATAACAAGATAAATGTTATAAACAAAGCATCTCTATAATCAAGTCATAAAAATGTAAGTATGTCAAGTATCCTGAATTTAAGCAGTCTTGCAAAAATTACAAAAAAAAACTTTGACTTTCACATTTATATTCTGATTTAACTTTGATATTAGTTTGTTCTATCGTTTCAGAGCTTTGTTTTTATGGATGTTGTCATACTTGTATTAATATAAGGTTTCTTTGATTTGGATGAAATTGTTGAAAGTCATTAGTTGCTACGGATAGACCGACAAATTACCCTAATAAGTTGAAAAGCTTCTCTTAAACAATGCCTAAGTTTTGATAATTAATTATGGTATGTTAATTGTAATAATATGGAGAGAGAGGGGACAATTGGCTGATTATCAAACTAGTCCCCAAAGTTTTACAATAACGTTTTCTTTTTCGTTGGCTTAACAACGTTGTGGACTATAGTGAATTTTAAGAGTTGAGTGTTCAAACCTTTCAATCACTAATTTTTAACTACACAAGTGATAATTTTGTTTTTTATCATTAGGAATGTTCATCAATTGATCGGCTATTGTCTTATCCCTTTAGATCCCTGAATAAAATGCGACAATTATATGCAAATTACATTGGAAAACTATACAAAGCTATTGTGCTTTTATTGAAGATATTATATTTGATAATTGTTCTTGAGAAAGTCACCAGTTTTTAAAAGCGAAGATTTTCTATAATTAGGATCGGTCCGTCCGTCCGTACGTCCGTCACAAACGGATAGCTTTTTTCGTTAATTTAGGCATGTTAGGGTTGTCCTATCGATTTCAAACTTTGCATGGTGATTCCTTTAGTAGTTAGGTACGATTTAGAAAGCGTAGCAACTCTATAATCATAACAAGAATGTCCGTACGTCCATTTTAAACACATTGATTTTTTTACTTTTTTAACAACAAATTTTTAAGTGATCTAATCATCCGATTGATCTGATTTTTGGTATGTTGATTCCTGGGACAACAGAGTATAATGTTATAAGCAAAGCCACTCTATAATCAAGTCCTAAAAATGTAAGTATGTCCATAAACATTATCCTGTATCAAGCAGTTTTTCAACAAATTTACTTACAATTTTGCTCCGATTCAAATTATATTCTGATTATTCAGTTCTGACACTATATAAGTATGTCCGTTTGTCCTACCGTTTCAGTGCTTTGCTTTTATGGATGTGGTCATCCTTGTTTTTTTTATGTTTTTGCAATTAATAGGCTGGTACTTTATAATATACTAGCGGTTGCGCCCCTAGAATATAGGTGCTCTGTATTCAAAGGGGTAGAGAAGAACAGAAAAACAAAATTATACCATTCTAAAGTTGAAATTTGAAAAGAAACCTAGTTGTGTTTGAAATTACGAATAAATTTATTATAAAAAAACGAAAAGGAATCAATTGTAAGAGTATTCGATTTTACTTTCCAATTTTTTTCTCTTTTTTTGTACCACTATATAGTTAACTTTGTCTGTCTGTCCGTCCTTCTGTCCGTCCATTGTAGTTAGCTCTTTTTGTTAATTTAGATATGTTTGAATTGTCCTATCAATTTCAAACTTTGCATGAAGATTTCTATAACAGTAAGAAAGCGTAGCAACTCTATAATCGTTACCAAAAGAAATATTTTTTAACAAAATACAATGTTATAAGCAAAGCATCTGTATGTTTATAATCAAGTCCTAAGTACATCCTTAGACAGTATCCTCTATTTAAGCAGTTTTGCAACAAATTTACATATAATTTTGTTTTGACTTTTATATTGTATTCTGCTTATTCAGGTCTGAAAGTGCCAATGATGGTTTGTCTTGCCGTTTAACAGCTTCGCTCTTATGGATGTTGTCATCCTTGTTTTATTATCTCTGTTCCAATGTCTTAAATGTCTTGTTTATAAGAAACATAACCGTTGTTTAGAATTTTTAATTAAAGCTTTAAGATAACCTAAACAAAAAGTGTGGAATATCTTAATTCTTTGTAAATTATACACCATACCAAAAATTAAATATATGTACAGCTAACCTAACTAATAATCTAAAAACCTTATGATTTAGTAACAACATTTAATCATAAGAAAAACTATTTTGCCCTTTTCTTTATTTCCTTTTTAAAACAAGTTGTCTAAATAATGATTAATCCATTCTTCGCATAACATCAAGACAGAAATGTCCATTGATAGTGCAGCAATTACAAATAAACTTTTTTTTATTAAATTAGAAAATTATTGATAGAAAGCTGATTCGACATATAGGTAATTTAATTTTTTGTTATCATATTTAAAAATCATGAATCTAACGAAAAAGCAGTAGCAGAGATAGAGGGGACAATGGGCTGTTTATTACGCGAGTCCCCAAAGTTTTATTTTTAACGTTTTCTTATTATTGAGCTTAACAACTTTGGAGACTTTATTGAATTTTGATTAATTAATTCATTAAGTTGAGTGTTTAATCGTTTCAACCACTAATCTTAATCTACAGAAAGGGTATTATAATGTGTCATCATGGGGATGTATATATTAGTTTTATCGGCCATTGTCTTATCCCTATAGAACAATGCATTTTACCACATTTGATCTGTTATTTGGACGGATATATCTATAATACAAAGTAGAATGATGTCTGTCCGTCCGTCTGTCTGTCCGTCTCTGTCCCTTAAGATCTCGGTAACCACTGTACCGAACGGTTTCTACTCTTCAGGGAATATACCTACTGGTCCTGTGGTGGTTTCAGGCGATTTTCTTTGGGTGTGGGACACCCCCAACTCCCCAAAAAATCAAAATATCCCCCCCCCCCCATTTTTTTTTTGCAGAAGATTTCCTTGGTCCTTTTTTTTGATCACCTCTTGGGGCAAAGCTCCTAGAGGCTAGAAGGCGAAGCCACTAGTATATATAAATATATTGTAGATGTGCCTTTTAAAATCCTAAGGTTCATTTATTTGTGACCTAACATTATATGAATTTGTAATGAGCTATGCTAGAAATGATGACAATTAACAAGTCAGATCTTGTAAAAAAAATTGGGAATTTTAACGGTGTGGGGTTAAGATGGAGTTGTATCTTATAGATCTTTTTTATTAAAAACATTTTTTTGTGATTTTATTGGAAGTTTTGCCCAAACAAAAGTTTAATGAAAAAAGATTAGCTAGAGCGAGTTTTTTAGAGTTTTCCAGAATGGCTACCAATCAGATTAATATTTACTGGTTTAGAACCGGTTCTAAGCCAGACTGAAATTTATTTTCCGAGATCCTCTCAGACCAAATTATACATGTCCAGTAATTTAAAAAGTTATTAAGACATTGCTTTTTATAATTTCAGTATTTTAAAATGATAATATTAAAAGAACCAAACGATTTTTTGGGGAAAAAAATATGAAACGTTTATCTATAAACAATAAAACTTCAGCTTAAGTAAATAGCAATCTACCCATAATCCTTACTGTAGTGTAAAAAATATGGAATTTTAGCTTACCATAAATTAGCATATTTCTGTAATATTACAATGAGAATAACATGAAATTTTTCAACTTTTATACATCATATTTAACGCATATAAAGATTTTTAGCTTAACATGTTTTTAACATTTTTTTATGTAAATAATAGGAAATCCTAAGATAATTTTATTATAAAACACTTTTATGTTACCCAAAATAATTTTATAGTTGCAATTACTGAATCACTTTTAGACAAGTGGTTAAGGAAAATTCAAAAGGTACAATGTGCAAACCATACGAATCCATAAGAAATTATATTATACCATTTCCAATAACCTATTACTTCTCATAAAGAATAGAATTGATATGGTTAGGGAAGAAATTTTCTCGTATTTATTCGAATCCGGTGGATAGGAACCGGTTCTTATCCATACAAAAAAACTATGTCTAGCATCGTATTATATCCAGCTTTCTACGAATATAAAAATGTACAATCATAAGAATAAAACAAGTTTTTTTAGCCCGTGCCTTCGACACCTCGGGGCTGAAAAACCGGTTTTAATCTTATAATTGTACATTCTATTTCCGCGGAAAGCCGATTATAATACGATGAAAGAAATAACTATTAACACATTAAAAAAAAAACGTTTTTATTTTAATTAATTTAAGCTTTAGTAGCTAATATTGCATTCAATCATTTAAAAATTATAACCACTTTGATAATATATAATTAATAGAGAAACAACCAACAGACCAGCAATCAAGAATTGTAGAGTATTTTCGCTACACAAATTTAAGCTTAGGGGTAGAGGAGGGTGTAACCTCTGAGGGTGGTCAAAATGTAATACTACCCTATCTACCATATACCCCTCCAGAGGACACTCTTTTTTCAAGGATCTAAAGGGATAAGACAACTTACATTTATGTACATCCCCAATGATAATACACAAAATCACTCCTTATGTAGACTTAAATTAGTGGTTGAAATGTTTGAGCACTTAACTTAATGAAGGAAACAATCAAAATTTACTGAAGTCCCAAAAGTTGTTAAGCCAACGAATAAGAAAACGTTATTATAAAACTTTGGGGACTTGTGTTGTGTATTGAAAAGCCCATTGTCTTCTCTCTCTGCTTTTTTTCTTAAGTGTCTATCATTGGTGATCCATCCCAAAAGAAACAAGGATGTCCAAGCCTTTTTTTAAAACAAGGTTGATGGTAATTAAAGTTTTGGAAGTAGAACTAATATTTTGGTGTATTAAATAAAAAGAACTCATCTAAATAATCTGAACAAATAAAATAAAATGGAATGTCCCTTAACCTCCCCACTAACACATTGACAAAACTAATTTGCATAACAAAAAAGTTCTTTCTCCATTATTCATATAACTTTTAGTTTTTGGCCTTATATTTTCAGATGATAGACATAGTATATATTAAACTTTCTTATACTTAATAAAAATTAATTTAATTTTAAAAACTAGTTATTATTTTTACAAATATGAGTCCAACTAGAGATTTTAAGTAACAAAATCACAAATATGTACTAATTGATTTATTATTACTTGGATCTTACACTATAATTTCAGGAACTTTAATAAAGTGAAACTTGTAGCTGACTAAAAAAACGATCCCACCCTCTCAAATCCACCTTCGTCAATTTACAATGGACATCATTGATTGGTCAATTCGTTCATCCAATTGATCGTTATTTTCACGTATTACAGTACATAATAATTTGGTATAAGATCCAAGTAATAACAAATCCATTATCTTTAAATATAGCGACTGTTACAAAAACCTAATAGGTCTATTTTCATAATATATTCAAGTTTTTATTGCATACCAAATTATGAAAATTTTATACTAATTTTGGACTTATTTCAAATTGTCAAAAAAAAATAAAAAAAGTAAGAGAAAATTTCTATGAGATAATCATTGCTATCCGTCCGACTTATGAATAAGATCTCTGAAACAGCAGAACGTATATCTTTTTTACATTTTTTGCAAAAAATCAATCTCCAAAATCTATATAAATTGGAAGCTATGGGTGAAAAATGCATAAACTAAAACCCCGTCAAAAATGGAATTATTCTTTCAAAAAGGTAATTAGTCGTAAAGTTTTTATACTATCATTATATCGATAGTATGTTAGTTATGACCTCTTTTTATTAAAGCTATATAAATGATCGTTAATGCTGTAAATTAAAAATGGTATGTCGATATGATGTGAACCACAACTGATTTTAATTAATGGAAGCAGCTTAAAGTGCTTAATAAAAATGACGTCATATAATACAAATGACCAATTATAGGCCAATATATATTTTACCATTAATCAATTACTATGTATACTGGCCTATCATTGGTAATTTTATTAGGCATTATAAGCTGCTTCAATTGATGTCATAAATTCGACATAAGAATAAGAACAACACTAAAGTTGAATATAGACATTTTTAGAGGGTATATTGCATTAAAAAAGTCAGACTGACATCCAAGTACTTTTTTATTTTAGATGTTATCTGTACTACATTACGTGAACACAATTGTCCTTGTTTTTATTTATCCATTTCATTAAAACTGAGCTAGTTTACAGGACGGGAGGGGACATTGGGCAGTGTTTTACACTAGACTCCAGAGTTTTATGTTAACATTTTCTTATTAGTTGGTTTAACAACTTTGGGGACTTATATTAAATTTGGTTCATTAAGTTGAGTGTCTAAACGTTTCAACTATTGTAATCTACTGAAGGAATAATTTTCTGTATCATCTTTTGGGATGCACATCAATTCATCGGCCATTGTCTTATTCCTTTAGATCCCTGGCCAGATTAAGCTGTACACATTTAGAATTGTTTTGCCTCAATAATTTGTGGAATTTTGATCAAAATCTTAATACAACCTAATGTCTCTCTTTTATCAGGGAGGGAGGGGACTATGGCAGTAAAATCCAGAATCGAATGATCGAAACTCGGCTCCAAACCGCGTATATAAATTGATAGAGTAGGTGGAATGCCTTGGCCCAAAGATACATTTTATTAGCTAGATTTGGTTCAGAGTTATTACAAAATAAGATCCCGTTATCTAGAGGTTATCCATATTGTATAAGAATTGGAATGGAGATTATTTTCCGAACCTTTGTACCTGATACTTCACTCTTTCATCGCCTTACCTCTCTCTCTTTTCTCTTTCTCTCTCTCTCTCTCTCTGTCTCTCTGTCTCTCTATGTCTCTATCTATCTATCTCTTACTATTTATGTCATTCTTCCTCTAAATGTCTTTCTGTCGTCTCCACAATGCTATATGAATCACCCGGTCCCTTAAATGAATCAAGAATTCAAGGCTTAATATTGAAATTATAAGTATATGTATATATGTATTAAATAACAAATAATCTTTATACTAAAGTAACAGGATGTCTATGTTTTTATCTGACTGTATGTACCGAAGGACATTGATAACTGCTGAACCGATATAGTTCTCCTTTACTATGTAGTTTCTTGTAGGTCCTTTTTTTGGGGAAGGGTACCACCACCCTCCAAAGATAAATCGCCCCTAGAAAAAAATGCCCTCTGACAATATTATTTATTTATTATTTTGCTATGATTTGTTAATAAATTAAATATCCTAATCTAAAAGTCTAGAATATTAATATTAAGGTATAATGTGAAGTATGAAAGAGAGACCTGAAAAACCTAATCTAAAAAACTAGAATATACTATAAGTATAGTGTCAACTATTAAAGTGAGACCTGTAAAAAACCTAATCCAAAGGTGTAGAATATATTAGGGTACTGTGTGAACTATGAAAGTGAGACCTGTAAAAAACCTAATCTAAAAGTCTAGAATATATTAAGGTAAGGTGTGAACTATGAATGTGAGACCTGTAAAAAATCTAATCCAAAAGTCATGCTAAGGGTAGTAAACAATTAAAATAGTGATGTGGTGGATTTTGAATTTAAAACTCAACCCCTCTCCCCTTAAACATCCTTTTGCTTTTTATTGAAGCCCTCTTTTATCACTAAAATATTGTTATTTTGCTCTTGCTATGCTATACTACTATCAGACTCAATTATTGTCGCTTCATACTAAAGATGTCAAAATTTGTACTTACTTCTGTCAGGCGTGTGACAGCGATAGTAAAAGTTGGGGGAATTCCTTGGCCAATAAACAGGCACAACTCATTGCCATTCACAGTTAGGACTTCCAGACAATGGTTATCCAATCAAAGGGGGAATGGACGCTTTACACCGCAATTATAAGACGCGAAGTATGTTTCAAGGTGCGTGAAGAGGTCTAGAACTCGAAACTACATCAAACCCCTAGAAATCAATTTTCGCTTTGGAAAAATACGAAATTCTGTATAACTCTAAAGAAAATGTTTGGAACAGGTGAAAAAAGGTGTTAAACTATTTTCAAGTCATGCGCGCATTCAAATAAATAACAAGGACAATTAGATCAATAAATAGATTAAAAATAATAAGATAATACAAATTTCCAGTATGACTTTGAAACTGATTAATATCCGCTGGATTAGGACCAGTTCTTAGCATATTAAAAAAATCAAGAATCGTAACGTATTATAGAATTTCTATCTATAATACAAAGTAGAATGATGTCTGTCCGTCCGTCCAACCGCCCGTCCGTCTGCCTGTCCGTCCGTCCGTCCTTCCGTCTGTCTGTCCGTCCGTCCTTCCGTCTGTCTGTCCGTCTGTCTGTCCGTCTATCTGTCCGTCTGTCCCTTAAGATCTCGGTAACAACTAAACCGATTGGATTCTACTCTTCAGGGAATATACCTACTGGTCCCATGGTCCTCAAAAAACAAAAAACCTTTTGGGGCAAAGCTCCTAGAGGCTAGGGGCGAAGCGGCTAGTAAATAAAAAAAAATTAAAAAAATAGTTTTAGTTTTGGCCATTTTGTTAGTTCGATTCTTCGGTCCCTTGGGGCTATTGATCATCTCTACTAAAAGCGTATGTATAATCTAAATGGTTGTTGAATGACGTGAGCGTAAAAGTACACTCATATACAACCTTCATGACGGACAACACGTTTAATTACAAAGTAGCTTCACTGCTGAGAACTTAGAAATATAGAGATATATAGATAAGCTTTTAATTTTCTTAAGTCGTTTTTCATTGATTAATTTGATAATCTATAACTTTTGGTTACGCCTCTAGCCTTAATGGGTCTGTATTCGAAAATGCAGTGTTGGGATAGAAAAAGAGCTTAGAACTATTTAGATGAGCCATGACTTATCGCAGAAAATAGACTGGCTTAAAACCATCTCAGGAGCTATGTAAAGCTATCTGAAAAAGAAAACTCAATCGATTCAGTAGTTAGTGAGATCTAAAGCTTCGGACACGAAAACCCTTACTACTTTATATAATAGGATAGAGGAAATTCAAGCTTTTATTTGTGTGATAGAGGGACGGGGTTGGGGCGGTAGGGTATAACATATTATAATAGCGCTTTGCTGACAAAAAAATCACAAATGAATTTTAAAATCTTTCCTTAATTTAACTTTCTTTCAATTCATGGAAAAGTTTGTTATGTTATGTAGAGCAAAAATGCAATAAAAATACTTAATTGGACGATTTAAAATTTCATTTACGTGGCCTGAACTGTCTTTGTTTGTACGTTTTAGAAGCGCAGCTACTCTATAATTAGAGCATATCTTTACGTCCGTTTCCCAAAAACACAATTGATACAATGGTTATATTATTACTTGAATCTTAGACCACATTTTCATGTTCTCTAACAGAGTAAAACTCGCAGCGGGATAAAATAATGAATCCCCACCCACACTCCCTTTACCCCATCCTCTCCTCTCCTACTGGATGAACGAACTGACCATTTCATGTTAGCAACCTAAATTGACGACAATTTTCTCCCTGTCATAATATCCTTGTATATTCTACATCCATCCTTGCAACTATGCTTTTTAGCAGAGCTGGATCTTTAAATCATTTGGCGCACCATTGAAATGATTTAAAGATCCAGCTCAGGTCTTAAAATCCGTTTTTATATCCAGAGGAAAAGAATCGGATATGAAGCCGTATTGGAATATCTTTTTGTCTCATTTTATTATAGAAAATTTTCCGCGGACAATAAAATGAAAAATTATTTCTGCTTTGTGGACAGAAAACATTGATAAATTCTATGTTTTTTATTTTTATTTTTGGCGAATATTTTCTATAATAAGATACGATACATGGTATTTTATTAAGTCACAGAACAGCGGAAATTGAACGGATTCGGAACCATACAGGTAAATGTTTAAACCTATCCAACTGTTTGTGTATTTATTATCTAGCTAGTTATTTGTTATTAAATTCTTGTCCAAATTATGTAGACTTCAAATAAATGGGATACATTTGGGTTTCACTTCAAACCAGCGATTCAATGTTTTTATACTAAAGTAGTAAAGAAGCTTTGGTTTTTAGTATGCTTTTTGCGCACCTACTATAAAGCCAGGGCATGATCGTCTTTCCAATAATCTCAATCTTCCTCATGATGATTATTAGATCTGAAATCGCTCTAAATCAAATGATCTACTAAACGAAGCAGCTTATAGTGCTTATAAAAAATGACGTCATACAATACAAATGACCAATGATAGTCCAGTATACATTTTAATTGACCAATGGTAAAATATATTCTGGCCTTTCATTGGTCATTTTATTGTACGAAGCCATTTTTTATAGGCACTATAAGTTTCTTCCTACTAAAACAATTACAAGGACTATTTAATAAACTAGCGGCTACGCCCATAGAAGCTTCTTGGGGCACTTAAAGTGGAAAGGGGAAAAGTCATTTTTGATTTGAGTTTTGAAAAGAAAAGAAAATTTTTTTTGGGGAGGGGGGCATTTTTATTGGGAGTGTGGAGATACAATTCCCCAAAATAGTTAAAAACCTTCCCAGGACCAATAAGAAGTTTCACTGCAAAGGATAATTTTTTTGCGGTTAGCTTATATAATAGGATGATTAAATCTAAAAATGCTTTCACTTTTTCTTATTTTAAAATTTTGTTGGCTTTAGATTTTTGAGATTCTTTTTAAAAGGCATGGATTTTTTCTTGAAGATTATTTTTTTCTGAAATATTATTTTTACTACTTTGTTATAGCTGCATCTAAAAGTTATAAGAGGAATCTGGTATCAAATGATTATGTAGAGTTATTCTGATATTCTACAATATATGTACTAAGCTTTAAATTATAAACATGTTCAAATTTCAAATCAGAGGTGAATTCATAAAAAACTTTGTCTCTCTTAAAGTTATTTGCCTCACTAAAATCAGTCAGGCTCGCTAAAAAATTAGAGAGGATAATTTTGCCAAACAGTGAGCCAAAAAAGTTTTTTAAGAATTCACTTCAGTTTTATAAGCCCGATCTCTTGTTCGTTGGATTAATACTTTAAGTACTTTTATCTTGATTGATTGGTTCAAACCAATAGTATCTAAACATTACAATCAATGATTATTATCTCTTTGATTGAACACCATTTTAATTTACATTGTCTTATCCCTTAAGATCCCAAATAAATTAGGAAGAATTTAAAAATGAATTTATAAATGTACTAATGTAAGAAAAGACAGAGGTATAGAGTAGCAGGAATCTAAAGGGAGAAGACAATGGACGATAAATGGATGTACAAAATTGCCCTTTCTGTAGATTCCAACCATTGGTTGAAACGTTTCAACACTTAACTTAATAAACAAACCAATAAAAATTCAATAAGTCCCCAAAGCCAACGAATATGAAAACGTTATTGTAAAACTTTGGGGACTAGTGTAATAAACAGCCCAATGTCCCCCTCCCGACCTGATAGAGTAGCTATATTACTAAGTAGTTAGGGGGAATAGTGATGAACTTATTTGATCATGATAAAAAAGTTTTATTACATGTTTACCTTGTATGTAAAAAGGGAATAATTATAAAGTTAATATGTGTAATCTATATTCGATGTATGCAACTAGATTGTATGATTTTAGAAACAATGTTAATTGTGTTCATAAGTAGCGCAGCCTATGATTGAATTATGAAGACACCCAGGTATTCGTGCAATCAAAAATGAGATGCAGAATATGACACGTGTGACGTCATAAAAATATGTCTAAAAAAGAAGTTTGAGAGCAGAAGTGGGAAAGAAAACCCCTAAAAAAAGAGATGGATTCTAATTCTATTAAATAATAGAGTAAGGCCTTTTCTTCAATAAATCTGTGTAAAAGGTGGACTATAATTTTTATGTAAGTTTTATTATGAATTTAACTAGGCTATTATACCATGAATCTAAAGGAATAAGCCAATTACCGATAAATTGATGTACATTCCAAAGCTAATACACAAAATTACCCTTCTGTAGATTACAATTATTGGTTGAAACGTTTAAACACTCAACTTGATAAACCAACCAATCACAATTCACTAAAAGTCTTAGTTGTTAAGGCAACAAATAAGAAATAGTTACTATAAAACCTTGGGGACTAGTGTAATAATGTCCCCTTCAGTGTTATTATTATATGTAGTAGCTGTACTCCAAGCAGTACCTTTACAGTCGGCGGGGAATTTTATAATAGACATAAACAGTTTATTATTGTGTGAATAATTAAAAAATAAACAAGAACAAGTAATAAACTATTTTCAAAACTAGCGCAGCAATAACAATTGAAAAAAAAGTAAGATTGTTTAGAATAGTTATTGATCGCATCGTATTATAGACAGCTTTACGCAGATTTGAAAATGAAAAATTATCAACCAGTTTTGTTGAACTCCAGGTGGTAGAAGGCCCTGGCTAACAGAACTATTATTAATTTTATACTTTTTATTTTAATTTACGTGGAAATTTGTCTGTAATACGATGCTATACATAATTTTTCATTATGCCTAAGAACCATTTCTAATCTAGAGGATAATAATCGGTTTTGAAGCCATACTAGAAAATTTTATTTAAAATTTTAAAATTTTGTAAATCAGACAATAAAAGAGGGATATTTATTCAAATAAGTGTAACTGAAAACGTACAGTTTACCCACATTATAAAGTTCCTTTGCTAATTAAACTAGTAGGGTCGAAAGAGGAGCATAGACCAAGGAACATGGATGAACTTTCTCAAGTATTGAATAACTATTCAGGGCCTTATTTTTATGTCAATCTACACCCTTTTTTCTATTTTAATCAATAACAATAAGAAAATATTAGAATTTATTTTTTTTAAATCACTTGCTATGATTAAATAAATTGAGGTAATCTTACATATTACATAGGTCAATTTAGAAGATAGGTAATATATCAATACTATATAAATAACTAGTGGATACGTGAGGTGGTGGTGAGGCCCTCCCCCAAAATAGCTGTAAACCTTCCCAGGACCTAGGAGAAGCTAAACTGTCAAGGAAAACCAAATCGGTTCAGTGGTTCAACAGATAGATATCATGTTATTTTATTTTAAAATATAACATTGAATACTTATTCTCTCTCTCAGAATGCTCTAGACTGAGGGAATACCTTTTTAATTCACAGATAATAAATACTTTACTTTATATCGTTAAGTCCAGGGATAAGAGGATTTCTATTTTATTTTCTGCTGTTATTTTTTCATCCTTTCACAATCTATAATACAAAGTAGAATGATGTCTGTCTGTCCGTCTGTCCGTCCCTTAAGATCTCGGTAACCACTGAACAGATCGGACTCTACTCTTGAGGGAATACACCTACTGGTCCTGTAGTGGTTTTAGGCTATTTTCTTAGGGGTTGGGACACCCCCAACCCCCCAAAAACAAAAGCAAAGCCCCTAGAGACTAGGGGCGAAGCCGCTAGTGATATTATACTGGAAGATATAGATTTCTAGGAGAAATGATTGCCATTATGTCATTATGAATTTATGTAACAAGAACTTTCTTGGTGTTTTCTCTCAAAGTTACTATCGAACACTGATCTTCTTTTCTATTTTTTTTTGAAAGAAATGGACCTTTCAGGGCTACCCAGTACCTAATAGTAAAATGATAAAATTAATTTCAGTTTTTTAAGCTTGAACTTTGGCTAACAAAACCGGCTTTTATCTTATAATTTTCCATGTCATTATTAGCGGACAGCTGTCTATAATACGATGCTAAAAATAACTTTTCCTTTGCCCATGATATCATAGGGAACATTAAATTAGAAGTATTTATATTATTTAGGGAGAATAAAATTGTGTAATCTATATTAGCCTTTTATTATATTAAATTAAATATTTTCTATGGTCAAAAAACTGTTAGTAACAAGCCAAAAAAATCATTAATTTGAGTTCATTTTATAAACATATAAAATCTTTATGAACAATCCTTTAAATATACGAATAATAAAGAACAATCAGAGCACATAATTGGTTTCAACACTTTTATTTACAATAAGCTAAAAACAGTTGATTTTCTTAAAATTTAGTTGTCGAAAAACTTTGAAGCTCACAAAATGGAATTGAATAGATAAAAAAATTCTCTGTTTGATAGATAAACCTTTTTAAAATGAATAGCTTTCTAAGCAGAGGTACTTAATTCTGACATTTTTTTTGACAATTTTCTGATTATCTTTCAGTTGCCCCACCACTATGTAAAGCGTATGCAAGATACCTGTCCTAATATTAAATTTAGATTTTTAGATAATATTATTGTTATCAAAATATCTCTTTAGAAATTAAAGTATTAAGGCTTTAAAATCAACAATTATGTATTATTACGGATTATATGATTACATTAGGATTATATTTTAAACCAAATTGCTTATTTGGGTTTTTATTTAGTCGGAATTTAACTTAAGCACTGGTCAGCTTACGCAATTTTTTTTCGGATTAAAACCAAAAGTAGTTATAAACTGAGAGGGAGGGGACATTGGGCTGTTCATTACTCTAGTCACCGACGATTTATAGTTACGTTTTTTATTCAGTTGGCTTAAAAACTTTGGGAACTTTAGTTAATTTTGTTTTGTTTAAATTAAATTGAGTGTTCGAACGTTTCAACCACTAATTGAAATCTACATAAGGGATAATTTTGTGTATCATCATTGGGGATGAACATCAATTAAAGGCCATTGTCTGAACCCTTAGATCCTTGAGGTATAAGACATAAAATTAATTTACATAGCTTAAAAAGCAACTTCTTCATGTCTTAAAAATAAGAAGTCAAAAAGTTCAAAATAAGATTGGCAATTTAGGAAATTAGAAAAACTTTAGACAAAAAAGGCAGCGAAGGTTCTATACAATTCAACCTATGAAAAGTACAAGACTGCGCCAAAATTGTAGTATAGACGTAGGACAGATCTTCCTTAATTATAGAGTAGACTTGCTACTTTTACCAATAATTAATGTCACCTTGTTTAATGTTGATCAACACTTTATTAATTGTATAACAGGTGTAATAATAACTGGATATATATATATTACTTATGATTCTGGGTTGGTATAATGTAACTGTGGTGTCCGCACCTAGGGACTCGAACCTACAGCTACAGGGGAGCGAACCTAGCTATGCTAAATTCTAAAACCAACTGAAGTTGTCTAGCTTTGCATTGTTTTACTTAAGCCCACAGCTTATACTTTTTTGACAGCTACCCCTTTTGGCCATTATCCATTTTAGCTGTCTATTTAGACTAATATTAAGATCAGAGCAAAGCTAGTCTTTAACTTATACTACAACTGTATACTTGAACGTTAAAAAATTAATAATATAACAATTTACTGTTTTTTTAATTTTTTTATTAGCTGTTACTGCTTAAGTACTTATTAACACAAATTACTTTTTAAGTATCATTGTTACAACGTCATATTTAGTAATAGTAAATATTGAAATAATGCTGTAATCCCTTAACCAATTCAATTCAAAGCAGTATAAATGATAACAAGGGCAAATTTGTTCATAGATAGTACGTTAAAGTAAAATAATAGAGGGGGCATGAGCTATATGTAACTCTCTACAGGGCGTGGATCCTTTCCCGATTTTGTATATGGTCTTTGAAATTAGCTAACAGCGTCGTAAATATAAACACAGCCGAGTCCCTTCAAAAGAACAGAAAGCTATTTACTAGCAGACGAAAAGGGTCTCTACCAATTGAGACAGGTAGTTGTCTGGATTATATATCTACAGTAAGTGTTTTTTAGGGTATATAGCTTTATTTCTTAATGTATCATCAAAATTTTGACTATGTCCTTGTTCTCTATGCATTTCCACACTAGAATAGATAAAAGTTTAAATCTTACCTACATTAACAATGTAGCTAAAGTTTTGAAAAGTGACTGAGAAAAAAGTATCTTTTTACATGAAAAGACTCTTTTATGGCAAAATTAAGGAAGAAATCCTTTTATTTTATCTTGCTTTATATATAAGTGTTCATCATTGTAGAGTAGCTTTGCAAGAGAATTAATTTGATAGGGTGTGGGAGCAATAGTATTTAATTCTTTTAGTTATGTAAATAGGCTGATAATCCTTTTCATGGAAAATAAAGATTTTTTAAAATTATAAATAAGGGAGGGGTTGGTTGCAGGGAAGGGAAGGAACCGGTTCTCATCCATACGAAAAAACTATGTCTAGCATTGTATTATATCCAGCTTTCTACGAATATAAAAATGTACAACCATGAGATTAAAACCAGTTTTTTTAGCCCGTGCCTTTGGCAACTCGGGGCTAAAAATACTGGTTTTAATTTTATAATTGTACATTCTATATCCGCGGAAAGCTGTTTATAATACGATGCGAGAAATAACTATTCATGTAAGTTCATATTTGATTTGAGCTGTTTTTTAAAAGCGAGGTTTTTCTAAAATTGGTGTCGGTCCGTTCGTCCAAAGTGTTTAGCCCTTTTCGTCGATTTACACAAGTCAAAATTGTCCTATCGATTTCAAACTTTGCAAGATGATTCCCATAACAATTAGGTATGATTTAGAAAGTGTAGCAACTCTATAATCTTTACCAGAAAGTCCGTACGTCAATCTAAAACCTTTTTAACAAACAATTTTTATGTGATATATTTATCCTGTTTATTTGTTTTTTAGTACACTGATTCCTATCACAATTAGGTACAATGTTATAAGCAAAGTATCTCTACAATCAATTCCTAAAAAATGTAAGTGTTTTGTAACAAATTTACTTACAATTAAGATTATACTTTTTACATTTATATTCTGCTTTTTAGTTCTGACACTCTACAAGTGTTTTATGATCGTTTGTCCTACCGTTTCAGAGCTTTGATTTTATGAATGTTGTCATCCTTTTTCTTATTAAGTAGTATTGGTCCAGCGCTTTTTTAAGCTGGTAACATCAACATTATCCTATTATATAAAGTAGTAAGCGTTTTTTATCTGTCCCGGAGGATCTCTCTAATCGCTGAACCGATATTGTTCTTCTTTAATGTGAAGGATGGTAGGAGGATGTCTGAACACACAGCAAGATATATTGTATTATTATCATCCATTATTAAGATTCATATTTGTTACATATTGGACATTGTACTGGCTTGGCAAGCGTCAAAGTACACCAGCGGCTCCACAACCTTTAAAGGGTTATGCCATCCATCTGGTACAATGTCGCATGGAATTCTAATTGTAAAATATCATTTTAATATTATGTTTGAACTTGACTTTGTAACTAGGTGGAGACGAAGTTCAGTCAATTCCATGCTAGGTACTTTGTAAACATGTTATTATGCTATTATTATGCTCCAATTTGAACTACGAAGAATCAAAGATCAAAGATCCTGCATAGTAATTTATATATTGTACACTAATTAATAAAAAATATGTTGTACCTATTGAGGAAAATAAATCTTATCTTATCTTTCTAAGCTTCTTATAGGTCCTGGGAAGGTTTTAAACTATTTTTGGGGAGGGTGTCTAAAATTTTTTTTTTACTATTTTGAAACTCAAATTTAAAATGGGAGGAGGTCGGCTTTTCCCCCTTCTACCTTAAGTGCCCCTAGAGGCTTCTAGGGGGCATAGCCGCTAGTGACATTAAAAAGCACTAAGTTTTTTATTTCTTTGTAGCACAAGATTTTGCTAACCGTTGAACCGATTTAGTTTTCTATATAAGGGAAGCTTCGCATAGGTCTCGGATAGTTAATCTATTTTACTAAAATGTTTAATAGATTATTATTCTGTTTAAACTTCCCCTAACGAACACAGAGCCTCTAGATGCTAGGGGTGCAGCTACTAGTGTTATATAAAGTAGTATACGTTTATTTTGTCTGAAGCGTAATGTATCAATAATTATAGAACTGGGTTATAATACAAAGTAGCTTGATGTCTGTCCGTTTCTTGAGATCTCGTTAACCACTGAACGAATTGGATTCTACTCCTTAGGGAATATACCTACTGGTCCTGTGGTGGTTTTACATTTTAGGCTATTTTCTTAGGGGATGTGACACCCCCAACACCTTCCAAAAACAATAAAAATCCTCCCCCATTTTTTTAAGACAGTTAATTATTTAAAAGTGGTTTGAGGAACTTAAATTTATTTAAAACTTATTCTTTGCCCCAAGAGGTTTATATATAAAAAAATAAGCTTAATTAACATAAGTCGTTTATCAAGCCCTATTAGATATTTAAGTTTTTAGCGGAACTCAATCCTTAAGAAATTCAGCTGAACTACTAGAAACCATAAATGGTCCTAGCAAAATATGTTTTAATGAGATTAAATATATGTTTTTAATTTTAAAACATCCCTGACTGTTTAATTATAAAATTCTTTTTAATTCTTTTTATTCTTATTCTATTTCAACTTACTATAAACTTTTAAAAATTTTATAAAAATAATACAAATATTTTTAATAAAGGAACAATTTATATTTGTATAAGTTTGTAGTGACTCCTAGCGGAATTTATTTAAACTGAAATGTTACTGAACTCTTTTTCGATGGAAGGGGCTAGTTATTAACATAATTAGCATGATAATGCTAATACATCATTCCCCCCTCTTTGATTGGTCTGATCCTTATCATGACTATCAAATTTAGGGGGTTCGAAGGGAAGGGTTGCAGGTAAAAATAAAAAGGAATAAGGAACTTAAACTATTTTTGGGGATGGTATCTCCACCCTGCCAATGAAATAACACCCCCCCCCCGCAAATAAAAATCTTTTTTTACTTTCTTTAAACTCAAATTGCCCTTAGAGTTTTCTAGGGGAGTAGCCGCTAGTAGTTAATAAGGTAACACCTGAACTATTTGAATTCTCAATTATATCAAATATAATAGCTATTCATTTATATACATTAATCGTGTATTGTCTACACTGGTTTCAATCTCTCAAATGTAACCATAAGTGCCTGCTGTCCAAACTGTTAAAATCTCTTTACATAAATATTCTCTGCTAACATTTAATATCATTTATTTCAGGGATCTAAAGTGATATGACAAAATACGATAAAAGCCAATGATGATAACAAAATAACCCTTATGTGGAATAAAATTAATGGTTGAAATGCTTTAACACCCAACTTAATGAATCATCAATCAAAATTCACGAAAGTCCCCAAAGTTGTTAAGCCAACGAATAAGAAAACGTTATGATAAAACTTTGGGGACAAGAGTAAAAAACAGCCCAATGTCCCCTCCTTCCTTGTCTGCCAACACTTGATATCAACTATCTACTTTAATGTTCTCCTGGTTGACTAATTGAAGCTACCAACAGCCTAAATCAAATTCCTAATGTGATTCTATGACCGCGACATAGAAAAGTAAAATAAAAAATGTCTTCTGTTCATTTAATTGAAATCTAATCTCTAGAGCCTTTTTTAAGCCCCAAGAATAAATCTTTAAACAATCATTAAGGATATTTCCTAAAAGGTATAACCCAATTGGGCTATCAGCGGTTAGCGAGATCTTGAGAATCACCCAGAAGGACAAATGGACAGACATAGATCTACATTATATTGTAGATTAAACATGGACTATTTTGTACATTTATAGAACAAGAACAAAAAGTTCATAATATTAAGAACTCGATCTTTTATAGTTAAATGAAATATAACAGAAAATTGTTAAAAAAAATAATTTTTCACCAACAATTTGACAATCATTGTAAAAAAATTTTATCACAAAAAATAACCAATTATAAATTGCTGTGCACACCACTATACCTGATACTTCATCTATATCAATCAATGTAAGAGGCAATCAAAGACAATTGAAAATCTTTTATCATTCACTCTTAACTTGGATAAAATAAAAAGTAAAAAAGCTTAACATCATCGGTATGTTTTGTTGTTGTTTTATATATGATTATAGAAATTAAACCTGATTAAATTATGGATCTAAAGAGATAAGACAATACACAAAATTACCACTTCTATAGATCATGATTAGTGGTTGAAACGACTGATAACTGACCTTAATGAATTAACTAATCAAAATTCAATAAAAGTCCCTCAAGTTGTTAAGCCAACAAAATATAAAACTTTGGGGACTAGTTTAATAAACAGCCCAATGTCCCCTCCCTTATGGATTAAGTGGATTTTTAATGTTGCTTATTTGTCTATTCCTTTTCCTCATTTGTATCTGTTATACTGATGTATTTTTTATCACCCAAGAAAAATCTTCCATTAAAATGGAAAGGTAATCTTTTTGTTTATTTTCATTTCATCCATCTTTTTAGTAGAGAAGCTACTCTATAATCCACTCTTTATGTCCTCCTGTTCGTCTAATTGCTTATCAAAAGAGGGTTATTTAGGTTATTTAGTTATTATCACTAAAAGAAGCTTAGATGCCTATTACAATTTAGTAAAGCTTGCATTGTTCTATGAAAGAAATTTTATTTTCTTGGTTGCTTTCAAAGGTGAATAATATTTTGTGTAAAGAAGAATATATAGCTATAGCTTTCCCTTTTGGCTTGGAAACCCATTGATATCCGCTGTATTACAACCTGTTCTAAGCCATACTAAAAAATTATGTATAGCAACGTATTACGGACAATTTTCCACAAATATTAATGAAACTGATCACGCGTTTCGTCCCATTTTCACAGTAGCTTTTCTCCTATTTCTAGCCCCTGCGGGGGGTTCTAACCCTGAGGGGTAATCATTAACACTTATCTTACCCAGCCTAACCCTTTCAAAAGCTACTGTGAAAATGCGACGAAAACCGCAACTTCGTTTTCTTTCCATGACCCCAATAAATTGTAAAATTAATACCAGTTTTAATCTTGTATATTTTTATATCTATATCCGCTGAAAGCTGTCTATAATATGATACAATAAATAACTATTCTACCTGTCTGTAACACTTACTTGCTAACTTCTATTTCTTAAGAAGTGTCAATAACAAATTGTGGATTTAGATTTAAATCTGACAAAAATTCCATAGATATTCAAATAGGCTTCGTAGAAAGTGGGAGAGAGAGAGAGAGAGAGAGAGAGATAAAGAGAAAAAAAGAGAGAGATAAAGAGACAAAAAGAGATAGATAGAGAGAGAGAGAGAGAGATAGCAAGTTAAAGAGAGGAAAGGAAGAGAGAGAAAGAACAAGAGAGAGAGCAAGGGAGAGAGAGATAGGGAGATAAAGAGACAAAAAGAGAGAGATAAAGAGACAAAGAGAGAGAGAGAGAGAGAGAGAGAGAGAGAGAGAGAGAGAGAGAGGGAGAGAGAGAGAGAGAGAGAGAGGAGAGAGAGCATGAGAGAGAGAGAGAAAGAGAAAGCAAGTTAGATAAAGGTACAAAGGGCAAGACTGATAAAGACTGAATCCTTCATATTTTTCTAAGAATTTCATTGTATCCAAGAATTTTCCGCTGTAGGGTTTCTGAGAGTGGCTGCGACCATAGTTTTTCAGAGATATAAAGGGATAAGACAATGGCTGAAATATTGATATACATCCCCAATGATATGCAAAATTATCACTACTGTAGATTGAAATTAGTGGTTGAAACGTTTGAACACTCAACTTAATGAATGAACCTATCAAAATTAACTGAAGTCCCCAAAGTTGATAAGCTGACGAATAAGAAAACGTTATTATAAACCTTTGGGGACTAGTGTAACAAACAACCCCCTCCCTCTGCTAGTTTTTAGTAGCTTCGATCAAAAGTAGGAGGATTTGAACCTACCTATCATTTGTTTTAAAATCAGAGTAAAAATATATTTAGTTTATATTACTCTTGGACTTAATAGTAGTCTAAAACCTGACAAACCTTAATGACAACCAATGACAAACTTCTTTTATTTTACTAAATCCAACTCTACCTAGGGTTTCAGGGCTTTTAGATGACTAAAAGACAGTAGACAAGTGGACACTATACCCTTTCACTGATGATTAAATCTCATTCTTTGACCCCTTCCGCTAGGTTCCATATCTAGCATAACTTAGCATTATTTACTTTAGATCCTAACAATTTCTTTCGTCTCGTATTAAACTTAAAGCATAATTTGAAAATGTCTTTTATGCCATTTACAAAAGTCTTTTATTTTCATGATATATACATTGACAATTTGTTCAAGTATCACTAATAGATATCTTCCATAAAAAAATGCTTTTTTAGAAATTAGACTTTTTATATCTTACATTTTAATCAAAACAACAAAAAATTTTGATATCTATATCCATTGACTAAGATAGTGAGAGAATTATAAAATAATATAAAAAGGTTTTTTAAAAGTAGTAAAATGTCTTCTGGTGTAAAAATCAACCCCTTTTGTTTTGTTAATGAATTAGCAATCTAATTTATTACCTAACCCAATCATACTTTTTGGTACATTCTCTTTATAATATAGTAAATAAAAGAAAACTTAGTTTTAAAATAATTTGATACTAGCAATATGTGCGTAATGTGGTCAGATATTAAACTAAAATTTAACAGTTAAATAAACATTTTAACCCTTTCAGGACGATAATTTGAAATAAAAATATTAAGATCCTAAAATAGTTTAAAGAAAGAAATCGTTAGGGAGAAGATAATGGAAGAATAGGGTTAATAGTAAAAAATTCAGATAACCAAAAGAAAGTAAATAAAACATTGAATAAACCTAGCCAATAGCGAGATAATTATATCAAGCCTTACTCTAGTACTATATATAACAGATAACAGACAAGCCAACATTTTGATAGATTTTCTTTAAAATATTGGTAGATTTTAAAAAAAAAACTATAGGCCCTTTAGGGATTTCTAATGTTTTAGACATTAGCACTATGTGGTTCTTAACCATATACCTGTAAAAGTATGTTTTATGTAAGAGTGGATATTTTTCAATTGGAAATGAAAGATATCTTTTCTCGAGATGAAATATCCCCGCCTATGGTTTGTTTTTTCTAATCTAATAATACAAAGTAGAACGATGGGTGTCTGTCTGTTTGTTTGTTTGTAGCGAAAGATCTCGCTACCCGCAGAACCGATCGGGTTCTCCTTTACAGGGTAGCTTCTCATTGGTCCCGGGAAAGTTCATAAATATTTTCTTGGGGGGTGGAACACCCTCAACCCCTCCCCCCCAAAAAAAAATTTAATCAAACCTCTTGGGACAAAGCAGCTAGTTAAGATTAAAAATAAAAGCTTTCATTGAGGTGTTAGTTGGAGTCCTACCGAAGAAGTAACCCTCCCACACCCTTCCAGACCCTTATATACCTGTATTGTGCTTTTTTGGGGGAATGATCGAGAAGGCAGAAAAAAGCCTAAAGCCTAAGACCTAAATTTAAAAGTTAAATGGACTAATACCATTTAATACCTAAATGAAGCTTCTATTTAATGGATAACTTAGTGGTTGTCGAGGTCTTAAGGGACAAACAAAAAATATTCGATATCTATAAGCATTGCTCAAATTCGACATTTGCGAAATATTTACGACAAAATATCGAACATTAAGAAACTATTCACTAACACTTGTAAGGTTTGGTTACATGTGGACACAGAGAAATTTTACTGAAACATTTATCTTAACCCCTAAAGTGTATATTTAAGTAAAGTCCTACAAGGGAAGATGTTCAATTAGGAATCCATTGAGAACTTCTCAGGAATAAAGGTTACTTCATATCAGGAAAAGTGTAAGGATTAATTTATTTCTTATTTACCTGCTAATCTTTGCTAGAGAATGTTGCCTATTTGGACAAATACATGCTTTTCCTTTGCTAAAGCATTTCCAATTCATTAAACACCATATATTAATCATAGCTGGAATTTTATTATAACGTCTTTAGTTATGACGTGGTCTAGGCTATACTTTAATGGCATGTTGCATCTGAAAAATCATGTATAGCATCGTATTACTTACAATTATCCATGAATATTAAAATAGAAACAATAAAATAAATTCCTGTTTTGTCAACCCGGGCCTCTGACCTGTCGAAGCTAACAAAACTGGTTCTAATTATATAATTTATAATTTCAATATCCGCGGAAAATTGTCTGTAATACGATACGGTAAATAATAATTCCTCTATCCTTATCCCTGAGAAGAATACATAGATATATCTGCCATGAAAACATCATTAGGAAAATCGTGAAGAATTCAAAAATATTTTTTCTGTTGTGTTAAGAAATATTAAAGCTAATCACAAACGGTTTATTAGGGACCCCTTAAAAATAAGGGTATCTTTAGCCTTACTTTAGTTTAGGGGAGATAGTCTACCCTTAAATTTAGTAATGTCAAGCTTAGGTAAAGATTTTGATAGGAATACTTTAGCCTTACATAAACCTATCATATCAATATAAGGTACTCTAAGTTGTCTTCCTTTGCCAGCCCCCCCCCCCTCCACATCTACCCTTTTCAAACGATTCCCCCCCAATGAATAGCCACCATAACACTCACCATTCCCCTCCCCCCCCCCGTCCCTTAGTGTTCTTTCAATTGGGGTTATATAAGAAAAGTTTCATTAGACTTAGAGGCGTTAAAAAGTATCATGAGGCTGTATATTCTATTTTAAGTTTTCTACATTTTTTCCCTTAATCTTAATCTTGTTTTTACTAATTAAAAGATTTTTTAGCTGATTAATAAAAACTCTTCCTATCTTTTAAGTAAAAGATTTAGGAATCCCTATCATAAACCCCTCTCCCTTTATGATGCCCCAGCCTTATAAATCCTCCCTTTTCATATAATTCTCCACCTAGGTTTACCTAAGGGTGTCGTTAATTTATTAAAAAAAAATTATGAATAAAATTGTTTCTTAGCTTAACAATTTGATATATTTTTTTAACAAAAAATTTTGTGGTTTAAATTAAACTTTAATACAATAGAAAAAAATCTTATAGATTCATATAGAGCTAAAAGCATACTCTTTGTAATAAGTTTTAAATATAACTCTTTGTAGAATTTAATTTTCACGTCGCCATAGTTGTTCATTTAATTTAACAAAAAAGGATCAAAGATTCAGCACTTTTTCCATTTCAAATATTTGATTATGAGTCATGTGATTTATCTATATTTCATGTAGTGCCTGTATACCAAGCAAAGAAATCACTCTGTACAAAAAAAAATTTAAAATCTTTCTTTATAAATCTTACATCTTTAAAGTTTAGAAAAGTAGCCGCAATTATGTATAACAAATATAGGATGTATGTCTGTGTGTGCATGGGAATTAAATAGAAACTTTGAAGCTATTTAAGACCATAATATTTTTTTTTAATTCAAGCTAAAAGAACGATTTGCTGTTTTTAAAAATAACCAAAAAAATAATAAGGAAGTACAGCAGTACTACAGTATAATTTACCAATAGATATAATAGAACTAGATGGTCAATTGGGATCCATAATTTGTGAGACTTAACCCTTAACAGTTGGGCCCCTTGCCGCACCTTTATCAGTAGTTCAATGCCCCCCCCCCCCATTATCTCAGCTCCTATTAAAGCTAGAGGGCTAAAAAAAATTGTGCATCTCCCCTATTTGATAATGAATTTTCGCTTCCTCCACACTTTTATTCAACAACCTTTGTTTTTACATCCTTTTTTACTTAGGGGGGGGGGGGGATCACCAAAAAAAACATAAAAAAAAACTTTGGACAAAATACAGCTTTTTGGGAGATATATTTTTCATCCCCTCCATTTTATTTTATTTGGGGGAGGGTTTCCTGAACCCCATAAAACATCCCCCAAACCTGTAGTAGTACATCCTCATCCTTATACTAAAGTAACAGGAAGTTTGTGTGTCTGTCTGTGTATCTGTACCAAAGGATCTCGCTAACCGCTGAACCGATTGGGTTCTCCTTAACAAGGTAGCTTCTCATAAGTCCCGGGAAGGTTTATAACTATTTTCTTGGGGGGTGGGATAACCCCAACGCCCCCAAAAATGAAAAATACCCCCCCCCCCACAATTTTTTTTTTTAATTTTTTAACTAAAATTAGAAATGATGATGGGGGGGGGCACCCCTAGATATACCACACTTTTCTGGGATCTTGCTGTGTCAAGTATCAACTGTTGGGAATATCAAAGGATAACTTCATGCAAAATTTGAGCCGGATCCGGCCAAAACCGGCCGTGAATTTTATGAAAAACCATTTTTTTCCGGTTTTTAGTGGGTATCTGTAAATCGATTCAGCTGGAGCAAAACAAAAAATTTTACATCACATGAAATTTAGCCAATGCAATTGCCTACAAAAATGTACTTTATCATCAACTTGATTGAACAACTCTTTCCCCTCATAATGTCCATTAAAAACTCGGAAACGGCAAAAATCGCCAAAAATCGCCAAAAATCACGCCTTCGGCGGCAAATAACGGCTAAACGGTCAGCCGGAGGCGAATCAAACATAAAGAAATGTCCGCCTTAAAAAGTTGTTCAACATCAAAAAGATGCTTGAAGTCTCTAAAACGACTCCTTCCCCTCCTTTAAGGGGAAAAACTGAAAAAACGTGATTTTCAAAAGTATGCCCACTTCGGGGGTGTGGGGGGCACTGAACCGATCACCCCAGGGTCACCAAATATAAAGTCTAGGCGGCCCACAATGCTGAATTTTCACCAAGTGAAAGTCTTGTGTCATTATCTCTTATGAGAAAAAAGTTATTAATTAATTAAAATTTCAAATTGTGATTTTTTGATGGATTTCTTTGATGAAATGACAGGCCGGTCAATTTTTAGGCCATTTTTTGCGGTTTTTGGGCCGTCACGCCCAAACGGTTGGAGATAATCTCACAGGAACTTTTGCCCAACCTAAGTCTGGTTATTTGTGAGGTCTAGGAAAAAAAATCAGACTTACGAAAAAGATTATAATTATAATCTTTACACAGAAAAATGGCACGAGGTGAGGGTTTGAGGGGCCAAAATGAGCCGACCAGCGATTTTAGACGGCGCGCAGCGACGTCGTGCTTCATCCAATCCGGGATTTTTTTTTCTTAGACCTCACAAATAACCAGGCTTAGGTCGGGCAAAAGGTCCCGTGAGATTATCTCAAACCGTTTGGGCATGGCGGGCCGAAAACAGCAAAAAATGGCCTAAAAATTGACCAGCCAGTCATTTCATCAAAGAAAAAATTTTTTGTACCTCCAACCGGTTTTGCTCCAGCTGAATCGATTTACAGATACCCACTAAAAACCGAGAAAAAACCGGTTTTTCATAAAATTCACGGCTGGTTTTGGCCGGATCCGGCTCAAATTTTGCATGGAGTCATCCTTTAATATTCCCAACAGTTGATACTTGACACAGCAAGATCCCAGAAAAGTGTGGTATATCTAGGCAAACCCCCCCAAAAAAAAATTTTTCTACCCAACAAAATTTTTTTTTACTTTTTCTTATAAAATCTAAAATAAGATATTGGGTAATCAAATTTGACTCCCCCTCCTCAAGTGCCCCTAGAGGCCTCTAGGGGCATAGCCGCTAGTAAGAAATATAGGTATACAAGTCAATTTCAGGTTCCATGTATAATTCTGAAGGTCCTGATCCTCCAGGCATAGATGTCCAAAGAGGGGGTGAAGTGGGGATTAACCCCCTCAAACAATTTGAGGAGGGATAAATACCCCCCCCCCCCAAATAAAAAATCTCTAACAAAAAAATTTTTGGCGCGCTTCCAGTGCATTTTTAGTACTAAATATTTAATAAAATTTAAATTACCCCCCAAAAAATTTTACCCCAGGAGTAAATTTGGGGGGGGGGGGGGGGTAAACAAAATTTACCCCTGCAAACAGATTTCAGTTGGGGTAATTACCCCCCCAAGCTAATTTTACCCCCAGGGTAAAAATTTTAAGGAGGTTAAAAAAAATTTGCGGCACGCTTCGCACGCCATTTTTTCCCCCTTTGACAAGAAAAATCTTTTTAGTGAGTGTGGAAGGACACCCCTTTTCCAAAAAAAAAATTAATTTGAAATTGAAGACAAAACATTTTTTAAGAGGGTCACCCCATCCCTAGAGAAATTAAAAGTGGAAGAAAAAAATATTTGTACTGGGGGGTGTGGGAAGTCACCCCATTTCATGGAAGAAAAATTTTAAAATGGAAGATAAAAAAATTTTAGATAAAATTTTTTTACGGGGGTGTGAGAGGTCACCTCACCCCCAAAAAAATTCAAAAATAAAAGAAAAAAATTAAAAAATTGAAAATGGGAACCCAGTATTAGTGTCGGACTGATTATGACGTAACAAAAAAAATTAGCCAATGAGAGGCCACTATAAATTTTACCATTGGTCAATAATGTCCTCTCATTGGCTAATTTTTTTTGTTACGTCATAATCAGTCCGACACTATTACTGGGTTCGAAAATGGAAGTTAATTTTTTTTTAATTTAAGGGGGTTTGGGAGGGTACTCAACCCCCAAAAAATATAAAATAAAAGAAAAGTATTTTTTTAAAAATTTAAGGTGGTGTTGGAGATCACCCACCCATGAAATAAAAAAGTTGAAAAATTAACAAAGTGGTTTGTCTTATAGGAACCGCTTTATATGTATAACAGAATTTGATGCCAGATAGACCATCTAGATCTTAAATATCTATTCTTTGGTTGTCAAAGGTGTTTTAAAACAAGTTAGAGAAGAAAGAAAAATTACCTGCTTTCTCATACCTTTAAGAATACCTTAATTTATTTAGGTGTCCCTAACTTTTAATGTAAGCCTACCTTAAAGTTTTACTAAAAACCTTACATAAGTTTCCTAAGTAACCTTTATCAACCCCCCCCCCTTCCCCTCTCTTCTCTCCTCTACCTGCTTTCTTTCCAATTAAGTACCCTTTAGCTATACCTAACTCTTTATGTAAAGCTAGTCTAATCCCCTCCCCCGTTTCAATGCCCCTAACTCATATATCAACCCTTTTGATCCACTTCTCCAAGCCTTACTTATGAAAAATAAAGGTTACCTTAATTAATTTTAAAATAATAAGAATTAAAATTCTTTCATATGCAGACAATTTGATGTCGACTTTGTGTGGATTATTTTTAATTTTACTACAATAGAAAAAAATTATAAGGCAAGATCTTATAGAAATAAAAGCTACTCTTTGTAACAAACATATCAAATTTGATAATATGTGACTCTTTGTAGATTTTAATTTTAACATCTATACAGATGTTCATTCATTTTAACAAAAAAGTACATAGATTCAACACTTGCTTATTTCTAATATTCGATTATGTGTCATGTGTTTTACCTATATTTCACATGGTGCCTTTACCAAGGTAAGAAATCACTATATAACAAGGATGACAACATTCATAAAAGCGAAGCTCTGAAATGGAAGGACAAACAAACTTTAACACTTGTAGATTGTCAGAACTTAATTAGCAGAATATTAATGCATCAGTACAAAGAATATTGTAAGTAAATTTGTTGCAAACTGCCTAAATGGATGATACTGTTTAAGGACATACTAACATTTTTGGGACTTGTTTATAGAGATGCTTTACTTATAACATTTTACCTTGTTGCATAAGAAATCAGTTTTCAAAAAAATCTGAAGAATCGGATAATTTTAATATACAAAAATTTGTTGTCAAAAAAGTTAAAAATCGACATGTTTCAAATGGACGTACGGACATTCTGGTATTGATTATAGAGTTTCTAAATTGTACCTAACTACTACAGGAATCATCATGCAAAGTTTGGAATCGATAGGACAATTCTAACCTGTTTAAACTAACGAAAAGAGCTAACTCTCTGTGACGAACGTACTGACGGACCGACCCTAATTATAGAAAAGCTTTGATTTTAAAAAACGTTTTTTAACCTAACTTAAAAATCTAACATCTTTAAATATTAGAGGGGTTGTAGCTATCATGTATAACAAGATAACAGGATGTGTGTCTGTGTGTGTGGGACTTCTTAAAAACTAATGAAGGCTATAATTCTTTTTTTTAATTTTTAAGCCAAAAGAACAATTAGCTGTTTTAGATAATAACCTTTAAAAAAATATTCTACAGAGAAAGTACAAAAGTATAGTATAATGAACCAATAGATATAGTAGATCTAGATGGTAAATTGGGCCCAACTTAATAAGGAATTTCCAAAGAGTTATCTTTATCCCAAAAAAAGTTAACTATTTAAAGATGATTTCTTATATATGTTATGTTGTATGCTTTACATCATGTGAGGGAAGAAATTTTTTAACCATATGATTAACCTAAGCAAAGGCTTATCCTAAGAAAGACTATTTATAGCTGATTCATTTTGCAAATGATATGAAAGGATAATTGCTCTTTCTAACCAAATTCTGTTTACTTTCTAACCAATATATGGCAGATTGATCCTCCCCTGTATTCCTATTGGCTGAATTTGGGAGTATGTATCTATATTATACCTTTTAATAATTCTTACTTGATAATTTCTTTATTGGTGTTCCTTTATTTCTTCAAAACTTGAATGACAGCTTTAAATGACTTATTTTTGATTAAAGTATTTTTTGGCAATGCTTCGCCTATCTATTATTAAGTGTTGATTTAGGGAAAAGAACACTGAAAACTTTTTTTACTATGCTAAGAAAATTGCTAATAAAACATCACATGTTTTATTTTAATAGAGAAAGAGGGGACATGGGCTATTTATTACTAGCTTATACCAATAACGAAATTAATTTTTTTTAAATCACAAACATGGTTTTCAGCTTTATTACATTTGTCCCCAACATTTCAAAATAACAATTTCTTATTTGTTGGAATAACAACATTTTGAAAATTTGATTGGTTGTTTCATTAAGTTGAGTGTTCAAACGTTTCAACACTCAATTTTAATTTACAGTAGGTGTATTTTTGTGTATCATCATTGGGGCTGTACATTAGTCTACTGGCTTTTGTCTTATCCCTGCTAACTTTATACTGGGGCTAGATCTTTCAATGGTGCACGGGGTGGTTTAGCGCACCATTGAAATGATTTAAAGATCCAGCTCTGATTTATTTCATTTGTCCCCAACATTTTAAAATAATGTTTTCTTATTCGTTGGCTTAATAACTTTTGGGACTAGTAAAATTTGATTGGTTGTTTCATTAAGTTGATTGTTAAAACGTTACAACCATAAATTTTAATTTACAGTAGGGGTATTTTTGTGTATCATCATTGGGGTTGCACATCAATTTATTGGCTTTTGTCTTATCCCTTTGGATGCCTGTTTTTTTAACCTTTCTTTGTGAATCTAATAACTTTTAAGTTTGAGGGGTAGCTGCTATTTTAAATAACAAAAATAGGATGTTTGTCTGTGAGCTGGGACGTCCAAATGGGGGGGAGGGGATGTAAACCCCCCCTCCCCACCTTCCCCCCAATAAATTTAGGTGTTTTTAAATATGGCTACGGCATATAACTAGGAGTTGAAAAAAACCTTTTAAACTCTACTCTAAGGTTTTTTGAAAAGATTTTTTAATTCCGACCATAAACAAAAAAGTTAGCATTTTGGGAGTTTGTGACCCACCTCCCATTTTCTGTGGGGGGGGGGGGGGGTGGAAAATATTCCTCCCAAAAAGTTGTATTTTGTCCTAAAAAATTTTTAAGCTAAAAGAACAATTAATTTGCTGTTTTTAAAAATAACCAATTAAATTCTATTTGTTTGGCTTTAAGATTGTTTTTTTTATGTAAAGTTGTACTTGTCATGAAAACCGTACATTAATTTGTAAGTACTTCTTGTCAACCCCCCTTCCCCTCTCCTAACATTTCTTCTTTTTGAATTTTTACCTGCTTTCTCTCCATTTAAGAACACTTTAAGTATACCTATTTCTTTATGTAATTTCTAAGTAACCCTTATCTACCCCCCTTCCTTTCTTTATTGTCTACCTGCTTTCTCTCCAATTAAGAACCCTTTTAGTATACCCTATCTTTTTATGTAAGCCTCTCCTAGCGTTTCTTCATTTTGAATTTTTTTGGTTAAATAATGAAGTTAATTTAAAAAGTTTATGCTGAAGTTTTTTATGCATGGAAACTTTAGGCAGCTTTGAGAACCTGTTTTCCTTGAATTTTTGAAATTTTGAAAATTGTGTATTGCAGTTAAGAAATTTTGTTTTGGCTTATTTATAAAAACGTTTCCTAGTTTTATATGTATGGCTAAGCTTAACTAAAGTGTATGTAGCCTTTCTCAATGTAAAATTTAGGTAAGCCTTATAAAGTAAATTAAAATTAAAATAAAAATCATAAAATTAATGTTTTATGGACCAAAGATTTTTCAAGTTTACTAAAGTAAAAAAAAATGATTTAAGAAAGATCATGAATTAATAGTATTATACTCATTGTAATAAGTTTTTTTATATGTCTCTTTGTAAAATTTAATCTTAATAATCTTTTTTGTTGTTTATACATTTTAACCAAAAAGGTTTTTTAAATGTTTAGCATCTGCCCATTTGATTATAATTCATGATTCGGACCATGCTAAGCAAATTACGAATAAAAAAAATTATCCTTTACAAAATATTTTGAAGCAATTCTTATAAATCTACAATCTTTAGAGGGGTTTATGTATCTTTAGAGCCGAAAGATAGAATGTATGTCTGTGTGTGTCAGGACTAAGAACTGCGCATGAAAACAGTTTGTTTTATTTTAAAAAGTTTTTTTAAAGCAAGAATAACAGTTTCCTTTTTTTACAAATATAACAAATATAAGAAGCTTCCATGAAAAGAAACCGATTTATTCCAGAAGCTAGCGAGATATTTTAGACACCCTTTATTATATCTCTTTTTAATGGCCCTTGAATTTTTTACACTTTACTTTATTTTTAAATTTTGGCGTATATTAAGGAACATCTATGAACATATCTTT
Organism: Acartia tonsa; assembly: GCF_053477335.1. Lineage (NCBI taxonomy): Eukaryota > Metazoa > Arthropoda > Copepoda > Calanoida > Acartiidae > Acartia > Acartia tonsa. Next base: position 3,622,895 of record NC_137265.1, read on the forward strand.
CATTTGTAAGTAGAGGAAATCAGGGATCTAAAGGGATAAGACAATAGTAGATAGATTGATATTCCGTCCAAATTGAATTTGGGGATGCCTAGGCAAAATTTTTGCATTTTAATTTTTACACCCCTCCCCCCCCCAACATAAAAAAGCTTGGACGTCATTGTCCTGTACAATTAGTTATTGAAACGGTTGGATATTAAGAATAATAAACATACCACTTAAAATTTTGAAAAAAGTCCCAACAGTTATTAAGCTATTGAATAAGAAAACGTTATAATAAAACTTTGGGGACTAATGTAATATTTTAGAAAGCCCAATGACCCCTCCCTTCCTGGATTGAATGAGAATGTGTACTTGCTTTCTACCTGACTTAACTAGATAAGATACCTTTTATATTTTAAGTATACCTAAGTAATTTTATGTAACCCTAATTAAATAATTAAGAAATAAAATTTAAAAAAACATGAAAGACAAGTCTTAATTAGAGCAAAGTTTTTTTGTCTACATAAATAGAAAAAAAGAAATATTATAGATAACTAAAAGTGTACTCATTGTAATAAATTTTGAATTATGCCTCTTTAAATGTAGAATGAAATGATCATATATATTTTGTTGTTCATTCGTTTTAACGAAAAAAATAATTTGCAAATGTTTAGGACACCTGCCCATTTCCAATATTTGAATATGATTTGTGTTTTTTATATATATCGGGGGAGGTTAATTTACCATATTTTCTATTAAAAAAATCACCCTATAAAAATATTTTTAAGTAACCATTACTTATAATTAGAAAAATCAAAAATATCTTTAAAGAGGCCTTAGATGGTTACTTGCTATTATTTATAACACAGATAGGATGTATGTGGTGGAATTTACAAGGAACCGTGCTCAAAAACTTAAAAAAGATAGGAATATTTTTCCAAAATTTTAGTTAGAAAAACAATTGGCTGTTTTAAGACATAACCTAAAAGGTACTCGTATATCATCAAACCTGCTTTTTCTTGACATAGCTTAATGTAACTAAGAACAAAATAGGAACCCCTAGTAAACTTTATAAGGTACCTTAAACCTTTCCTAAGTCTTACTTGACATTACTACATTTAGGAATACTTAACAATAACTAAGAAACTCCAAAGGTATACTTAACTAAAAGCTTACATAAGCCTGACATAAGAAAATACCATTAGGGACACTTATCTTCGTTTGTGATTCTCACTATTAAGTACAAACATGCATAAAGAGAGAGGGTACAATGGGCTGTTTATTACACTATTCCCCAAAGTTTTATAACAACGTTTTCTTATTTGTTGGATTAAAAACTTTGTGGACTTTAGTAAATTTTAATTGGTTGACTGATTAAGTTGAGTGTCCAAACGTTTCACCCACTAATTTTGATCTACTGAAGAGGTATTTTGTGTGTCATCATTGCGGATGTACATAAATTTATCAGCCATCGTCTTATCCCTTCAGAACCATTTCAAACATAAGTAAATTACATTTCCAAAAGTAGAAGGATGTATATGTGTCCAGCAATATTTCATAAACTACTAAACAGTTCGTTCAACAACTTTATGGAAAGCTTTATATTGGTTCTGTTCAGGTATTAAGCTGTTTTAAAAGTGATTATAGTAAACTTAAAAAGATCAGACCCTATAACCATCTAAGAAAATTGACTTTACTTTTTTAAATTCTAGTGTTTTCAATCAGTCCAGCCGTTTAAAATATCTTAATGGACAGACAGACATCATAAAACATGAATTTATTTCAACTCTTTCAATTAAGAAATATTTTTCAACTGTTATTCATATATTAAGTGATTTAAAGTCGTATTAAGAAATTCCATTTATGGAGAAATGAAAGGGTGCTTGCAGGGATAGAGAGATAGGACAATTGACAATAAGTTAACCTCTCCCCACAAAATTGTTAGTGTGATGATTTGCAGAGATCTAAAGGGATAAGACAATGGCCAATAAATTGATATTAATCACCAATAATAATACACAAAATTACCCCTTCTGTAGTTTATAATTAGTGGTCAAAACGTTTGGAAACCTAACTTAATGAATCAACCAATCAAAATTCAATTAAAGTCCCCAGAGTTATATGGTCAACAAATACGAAAACGTTATTTAGTATAAAACTTTCGGGACTAGGGTAATGCACAGCCCATTTTCCCCTTCATCTCTGGAAGATTTGTCTTTAGTAGCAAATTTTGGGGGAAAGAATGATTGTAGATTGATTCAATGTTCCCTACCTCCCTGGGAACCCCTTCATTAACATTACATTGGCAAAATTCTTTAAAATTTCCAACTTCATTTGGACATCTCCATTTATGCAAGGAAAGGGAAATAGATTATTAAAATTAAGATGATTATTTGCCAGTAGGAAGGGTTGTTAGGACATTAGGCTGTTTATTAAACTAATCCCCAAAGTCTTGTAATAACGTTTTCTTATTCATTGACTTAAAATCTTGGGGACTTTTATTGAATTTTGATTTATCGATTCATTTAGTTGTGAGTCTAAAGGTTTTAACCACTAATTGTAAATTACATAAAGGGTAATTTTGTGTTTCATTATTGGTGATTTATTGCCATTGTCTTATCCCTTTAGATCCCTGATACATAGCGCAGCAATAACTACAAAACCTTCATGAGAAATAAGTATCAAGTTAGGCAATTACAAATAAATTTCAATAAATGCATAATGAAATCATTATTAGTAGCGAAGCTACTTCATAAACACTTTGTCTGTCCGTCCGTTAGTCCTTAATCAAGCAAAATGAAGAAGTATATTATTATTTATTTGTGTAAACTAAAAGAGTAAGGTATTGGGCTTTTATATGCCCAGTTGGCAGTATGTATACCGTATTTTTGTTTTAGTCATAGATATCAACAAGGATGACAACATCCATAAAAGCGAAGCTCTGAAACGGTAGGACAAACGAACATTAACACTTATAGAGTGTCAGAACTAAATAATCAGAACATAAATGTTACAAAAGTCGAATTTTAAGTAAATTTGTTGAAAACTAAATAAATACAGAATAATGTTTAAAGACATACTTACATTTTTAAGACTCGATTATAGAGATTCGTGTTACAAAATACTTCATTAGACATAAATAAGACTGACTTACATATGAAATAAATTATCATATAGAATAAGTAACCCTTTCCTTTTAATCTTATGTCATTTATTTTGTCTGTATATGTCATGTATATTTATTTTCCCATATCTACAGGGAAAAGTGGATATTTTTTAAGGATAGGTTCGTCCAACTCCTTATAATAGCCTAAGCCATTATCTGGACCAATTTCCCAACAATCATAGAAATTGGTTCTGGCCGTTTATGAGATCTTAGCAGACCTACATAAAACAGACATCCTATTACTTTATTATTTAAAAACCTTTCATGAAAATTATGGAACTCTCTTTCAGCAAGTTTTTAGTCTTATTATAACTATAACTTAGTATCTTTTTATTGAAGAAAATTAAATTTTAAGATATTTATAAATCTCATGAAAAACCAAATATTTTTATTGATTATTTTAGACTTTTGGGTTTATTTGCCTATAACTTTATCCCTGAAAAATTTTAAAGCATTGTAAATTTATTGAAAATGCAAATGTTTAACTTAAAGGAATTATGTTTAACTGATTGATTTAATATTTATGCATGACAATAATATATCATAATATTAACATTTAGGCAGGGTGGTTGAATACATTTTCTCTTATTCATTCGAAACCGATGAATATCCGCTGGATTAGAAACGGTTCCAAGCAATACTATAGAATCGTATTACAGACAATTTTCTTCGAATATTAAAAAAAATAATACCAGTTTTGTTAGTATGGGCCTTTGGCCCCTCGGTGCTGACAAAAAGTTAAAAAAAGTGTCATAACTTAGTGATTTTAAAAATGATTTATAACTTACCCCCAAACACTAAAAAAATAGTTCTTCTTAGAGAGAGGATATTGGACTGTAATGATTAGGTGCCCAAAAGTTTTGAGCCTTAAAAATTTGTTAAATGATATTGATTGGTTGGTTTAAACAAGCAGTGTCTAAACTTTGTTACCACTTGCACTTACTTTTGTACTAAAGTATATTTAAATGTCACAAATGATTTCATTTGTAAGTGAGATTATATATTTCCATCCACCCAACTTACATATGTATTGAAATAATATTCCAAACATGTTAAATTCCTATTCAAAACAAAATGTTTGATAAGGCTTTATAATGTGTCCTGACCAATTTATACATTGAGGATATTTTGCAGGGAGGGAGGGGACATCAGAATTTAAAATATAATGGTCCCCAAAGTTTTATTAACAAGTTTTCTCATATTGGGGACTTTATTGAATAGGGATTCAAACTAGCAGTGTACTAACTTTTCCATTAATAATTTTGATATGTCCTGACCAATGTATACATATACAGGCAGAGAGAGATATTTTGCAGGGAGGAAGGGGACACTAGAATGTAAAAGTATGATGGTCCCCAAAGTTTTATAATCAAGTTTTGTCATCTTTGGGGACTTTATCGAATATTGATTGGGTTGTACAAACTAGCAGTGTCCTAACTTTTCCATTGATAATTTTAATATGTCCTGACCAATTTATACATATACAGACAGAGAGGATTATTTTGCAGGGAGGGAGGGGACATTGGAATGTAGATTTTGATGTTCCCCAAAGTTTTATAAACAAGTTTTCTCATTTTGGGGACTTTATTGAATATAGATTGTATTGTAAAAACAGCAGTGTCCGAACTTTTCCATTAATAATTTTTATATGTCCTGACCAATTTATACATATGTAGACAGAGAGAGAGATTTTTCAGGGAAGGAGAGGACATTAGAATGTAAAATATGATGGTCCCCAAAGTTTTATGGACAAGTTTTCTCATTTTGGGGACTTTATTGATTATGGATTGTATTGTACAAACTAGCAGTGTACTAACTTTTCCATTAATAATTTTAATGTGTCCTGACCAATTTATACATATACAGGCAGAGATGGATGCTTTGCAGGAAGGGAGGGGACATTAGAATGTAGATTATGGTGGTTCCCAAAGTTTTAGAAACATGTTTACTCAAGCTAAAATGGGGACCCCAAAGTTTTATTAACAAGTTTTATCATTTTTTGGGGACTTTATTGAATAGGGATTAGGTTGTGTAAACTAGCAGTGTCCTAACTTTTCAATTAATAATTTGAATATGTCCAGACAAATTTATACATTAGGACAGAGAGGGATACTTTGAAGGAAGGGGACGGACATTGGAATGTAGATTATGGTGGTGACCAAAGTTTTAGGGACTGGTTTACTCAAGCTAAAATGGGGACTTTATTAAATATGGATTGGGGACTTTTCAATTAATAATTTTAATATGTCCTGACCAATTTATACATATACAGGCAGAGAGGGATATTTGGCAGGGAGGGGAGGGACATAAGATTGTGTCTCATTATTCAGTTGCCAGAAAAACATAATATAACCATCCAAAAAATAAGAGAAACAAAAAAAAATTCTTTTTTTCAGTCACTTTTTCAAAACTTTAGCTCTAAAAATCTCTGGTGTTAATGGAGGTAAAAAAAATATTTTTATATCTACTTACGTGGAATACTATGGAGAACAAGGACATATGCATTTTTTAATAATTCATTGAGAAATAAGGGCTGCAGATGCTTAAAAATACTTTTTCGAGGGTCATACTGTACATGCAGAGAAAGATATTTTGCAGGGAGGGAGGGGACATCAGAATTTAAAATATAATGGTCCCCAAAGTTTTATTAACAAGTTTTGTCATTTTTGGAGACTTTATTGAATATGGATTGGGTTGTGTAAACTAGCAGTATCCTAACTTTTCAATTAATAATTTTAATATGTCCTGACCAATTTATACATATTCAGGCAGAGAGGGATATTTTGCAGGGAGGGAGGGGACAATGGACAAAAGAATATTTTAATACTCAAAGTTCTATGAACAGGTTTACTCAAGCTAAAATCAAGACTTTATTGAATATTAGCGGATACGCCCCTAGAGGCCTCTAAGGGTCATTAAGGTGGGTGGGAAGTCGACCCCCCACTTAAATAGATATAAAATAAAAAGTTTCGTCACCCGGGGAGGAAGTGAAGTCCAGGAAGTCGTACAGTGGCGCCGCCTAGCGGGACGTTAATTTTTTTGGTATTTTTTTGTTTATTTCTCTTGGAATGGTGGTGGTACCCTTGCCCAAAGTATTTATAAACCTTTTTAGGACCTATAAGAATCTAAAGGAGAAATATCTTGGTTCAGAGGTACATATGCTAATATTCTATCTAGTAGATACATGTGGCAAAAATGTTATTTTTAGATGAAATATCATTGAAATAAAACTAAGCTATATAAAGAATACTAAATTTTATGTGTAAAAAGTTGTAATTTTTGTATGTAAATCTGTTTGTTGTTTCTAAATCCGGAAAGAAACATAAATTTGATAGTTTCTACATTCTTATTCAATGAAGATTATACCAGGGCTTTGCAGCCACCAGATTTCCGGCAACCGGCTGCGGTTTGTTTTTACTAGACTGCTGCTAATTAATGCCTTATTAGCTGCAGCTGTGTGCAACTACGAGAAGTACTTTATTTAACGGCTGATTATGAAATGACTGCAGTTGTGAGTAAAATATTTTTTTTCTCTTTAAGTATTTTTACAGCAACGGTTATAAAAATCGGCCGGCTGTCAAGTTTTATATCATTTTAAAGCTGATTGGCCCTATAAGGTTACAGGGAGCCGAATGAAAGCTGTAGTAGCTAAATCAGGTTTTGAAGTTTTTTTTATACAGTCGCGGCTATTAACCCCTGAATTAAAGTAAGAAACTTGATATTTTTATATAAACTTACCCATGTAAAATTAATCTTGACTTTAAAAATTTATCCATTGTTCTATAAGACTTAGCCTTTCCAACTTTGTTGAAACAATTGAATTATAAAAGTTATCCACGAAACAGAAAATAAAAAAAAATATTTTCCCATCCGCGGACAACAGCATAGTATCATAAAATGAATACACTTTTTAGTACAGCGTCCTTTTTTTAGTTAAAAATAAAACAAGGATAAAAATTGAAAGATATCACGAAACCAGTGTTTCGGAGCTGGAGCCGGAGCCGGGAGCCGCCATATTTTGCTGGAGTCGGAGCCGGAGCCGTAATTTTCAATAAAAAACGGCTCCGGCTTCGGACTAGATAAATAAAGAGATTTTTTATAAATTATAAATGTTTTGTCATGTGCAAATGCCCTTTTTAAGTTTCTCAAGTCCATTTTTATCAAAAATTGAACTTTTAAAACCTTCAAAAGTCAAAAATAAAAAATATTTTTTTATGGGGAAAAAAATATGTCGATTTTTTCTTGATTTTAGGTCGTGGCCGGAGCCTGAGCCGCACCAAAATCAAATGGCTCCGAAAAGCTGCACGAAACCCTTAAAAAGTAAGGATTATGTCTCTTGAAGCATGCCCCACAGACAGACAGACAACACAATATGTAGAATAGATATGCATATGTAAAAGGAATCATTACTAACGATCTCAGCTGTCTATCTTCAAAAGCAGCCGAGAAAATAGCGTTACGGATTGACTGACGGACGGACAAATTGAATTATAGAAAAGCTTCGCTACTAAAAAATAATTCAACGCATTTGTTTAAAGTCGCAATATCAAAGTAAGAACAATAAATCAGATGATCTTTGAAAAAATAGTTTAAAAATTTCACGGAAGATATGGGGGATACCAAACAAACAAGAACAATTTGGTTCATTACTTTAAAACTAGTAGAATGATTCTATTGTGTTTCGATAAAAATTACAAAGACAAATAAATAGAATGAGGAAAGTTTAATCAATTGTTTAATAATCGTTTTTCCAGTATCGCTTCGAAGCTGATTTTTATGCGGAGGATTAGAACTGGTTCTTAGACATACTGAAAAATTATGTACAGCATCGTATTATATCGTATTATATTACATTATTTATATACTAATATAAAAAAAACTGGTTTTAATCTTATATTTGTACATTTTTATATCCGCGGAAAGCTGTTTATAATACTTTGCGATAAATAACTATTATGCATTTTCTTTTCAACTTTACATAAATGGGTAGAATAAATAACTATTATGCATTTTCTTTTCAACTTTACATAAATGGGTAGAAAAAAATAAATTTTGTCTCAATGAAAAAAGAGACAAAATAAAGGCTATCTGGATCAAATTAGCTACAAAGCAGCTGTACTCCAAGCGAGAAAAGAAATCATTTTTTCTTTTCTATTTTGATAAATTGTTTTGTATTAGTCATAATGTGGTATTCGGCAACCGTGAGCCATGCCTATGGCACCCCTGATCTGGGGTTCGGTGGAGGGTCAACGGCCCTCCCCCGAGTCCTGGGGAAGGGGTCTAGTGACCCCCTCCCTACGCTTAGAATTAATGATTGAATCTGTCATGTTTATTATGGTTAACTGTATTCTTAATTCTCCCCCACCCTTTTCAGGGATGGGGGATCATTATTGCCCAAACTGACCATTGTATATGTATTATTTATGCTTTTATGTTATGATTATTTATTCCTATTCATGTTATTATTGTTTGTTGTATATAGCTTCAGTATCTTTTAAACCTTCAATAAAGTGACAACTGAAATTAGATGTTGATCATTATCTAGTGAAAGCTAGAGAAGCGTAGCTTCTCTATAGTAAGGTGTCTACGTCTGTCACACTGCCGTAATCTAATTGAACTCCGGTGTCTGCCATTTATCCTCGGCGGATACCACAACTTTGGTGTCAGCTGTGTGAGATTACGGCGAACCACAAGTGTAGAGCAGACGCGCATCTGAGGCTAAGGTACTCCCAGCAGTGAATCTGGCAAAACTGACGCAAGCAACCTGAATTACCCACCCTGGACAGCAAAGTTTAACTCTGCATCCGGCAGTTGTGGAAGCGAGACAGCGAAATTCGACGAATAACCGCGAGCAGCGCTGATATCTAACGGAGAATTGAGCGCCAAAAGGGCTGAAACAGGCCTGCGGACCGGCTGAAACAAGCCAAATAAGTGTAAACGGCTGGAAATAGGCCAACTTTACTGCAAGAAATAGCAGGATCCGAACCAGTGGCGCTAGCAGGACGGGACATTCCCTGCCGCCATCAGCCGGATTTGGATCAGCGGCGCTAGCAGGACGGGACATTCCCTGCCGCCGATAGGCTGAAACATGCCACATAGCTGCAAGCTGCGAGCTAACATACGAGTGTAGTGCACCAGAACAGAGAAAAACTACGTCAACTCCGAGTATCCTGAGAAGCTACAACGCAGCCACCCATCTAGAAAACAGATATTATATCACATTTGCAGGGATTACCACCCTAGTGTGATGGCCAAACAATAGATTTATGAGCAAAGCTTGGCAAACAAATTGTTGTGTTGTGATAAATCTAAGAATAGAACAGGCTTGGATTATTGTGTATTGTGATAACAGCTAAAAATAGAACAGAGTTGGTAAACAAATCTGTTATGCAATTGTGATAAGGACAAAAATAGAAGCTAGCTGTAATATAATAAAGACCCTGATATACAATCAAAACAATCTCAAACCCACAGCACAACAACAATACACCCCTTATTCCAAGGGAAGGGGAGGGGCCCCTCTCCATTGAAGGCAAATACAATCAGGGTGATATAATAGATAAGCCTAGGATTAAGAAGAAAGGCCCTATTACACCAGCACACAGTTACCCCCCTCCCTCACAGGGGGAACGGACGGAGTTACCCCCGTCCCCTCACGCGCTTCCCCCTTCCTACCCACACTAGACTAAGTCCGTCTGTAGTGTGGGGCTAGCGATCGGACACACAGAGCGCCATTCACGGGTAGCGCAACAGAGTGCGGAAAATATCATAAATCCAACGGACGAAGCGGACCAATGAGAGAGCGAGTTGAGGGGTGAGAGCGCGTTTTCCCCGTGTGCGCGGATTTGACGGCGCGGACGCGCGTTACAAGGACAGGAGATTCCACGCACACACACACACACACACACACTCACACCGGAGCGGAGCTACTCCATAGCATTTAACAGGGGTATTTTAGCAAATAAAGAATTGCAAGTTTCTTTCCTTCTAGCTCTAGTGTGATAAAGGAAAACCCAATCAGTTCCTGACAGCAGTTCAGACCCTCAACATCTATCTACCTCTACCAGCCTACCCTACAACCTCAACACCTAACTAGTGATAAGTACAGCTAAGTTATATCTTTGCAACTAAACTCCCAACCTAGTGATACAAACAGTGTTGGCTGTTAGGCTAGGAAGCCTCAAGTGACAAACCATTCATTTTAATACTGTATAACTTTGTGCCCGCCGTTTCACCGTTGACCCAATGGACCAGCATCAAGCCCCAGGAGGTGACCAAGCCCCAGGATGGCTCCAGGATGACCCTCAGCCGGCCCCAGCCGAGTACCGCAAGCTGATGCTGAGCAATCTGCCGGAGTTTAGAGGGCCGCCCAAGCAATCCTGGTCGGCACATATCCGCAGACTTGAGATGTCATGGGCGGCTTACCGCGTGCCACCTCATGATTCCCTCAACCGCCGCAACGCCCTACTACTGTCATTGGTAGGGCAAGCGGCGGAAATGGCGTCCCATCTGTTTGGCGAGGCAGGCCAAGCCTTGACCTACGAACAGGTCAAGACCGAGTGTGAATTGCTATTTCGCCCTGCTTTTGAATCCCAAACGCTTAAACAAGCGTTTAGGGATTACAAGCAACACTCGACAGAACCTATACAAGCGTACATATCAACTAAGTGCGCCTTGTATAGGGACGCCTACAACCATGAGGACCTTGAGTTGTTGGTGGACGAATTAAATCGTGGAATTCGTAACGCCAATGTAAAACGCCTCATGATGAACCATGAAATTACGAGTGTACCTGAGTACACTCGTAAGGCCATGTTCACCGTGACCATGGTTACTAAGCAGCTGAAGGAAGGTGTGTGCTTAGTGGACTCGACCGACGGGCTGACTGGATCTGCCTGCATCCAGTTGCCCCAATATGACGAGTCGGAGCCAATGGAGATTGGCTCCTTGGCTCCGGGTCTCCACCAGATGGGGAAGGTCGCTCCAGATGACAAGGTTCCAGGCCGCTGCTACCGCTGCCAGGGGAGAGGCCACCGAGCTCGAGACTGCCCAACGCCTGTGGAAGTTAGCCTAGAGGAGAGACGCACCCAGCCACGCCGTGACCGTTCTGCCAAGTGTGAGCGTTGCCACTATGACGGTCACACGGCGGCCGATTGTAGAGCTGACTGGGCCCAGGTAGCCAGCCGCAGGCGCACCGCCGACAAGGGTGCCCCTCCAGGGAAGCCCAGCAGAGTGGCCCATATGGAAGGGAGCGCGCCCCCAGCACCACCACAGCAAGCAGCCGCCCCCAGAGCTGCGGACCGAGCCGATGGGATGCCGCAGTTCGGGACTGTCCCAGCTAGGATCAACGTACTGGGCGGCGCGGCTGAACCCAACCGGGTTGGCCTAGGCTTCAGTCTTAACCATCTGGGGCCAGAGCTGATACAGCCCAACAACATAGCCGAGCCAGAGGTGCTGAGGCCCCAGCCTTTCAGCCTCAACATGATGGAACCTGCCCGACTGAGCCTACCCAGCAAGAGTGGAGGGGCGCTGCCCAGCGTCCCTGAGACGGTGTATGGGGAGGTCCTGGCAGCCGCCGAACGAGAGAGGCAGGAGGTGCTAGCCAGCACCTCTGCATCGATGTATGGGACGCCACCCGGCGTCGCCACCTGGGATGATGGGGGGGTGCTATCCAGCGCCTCCCACCTGGTGCCTGGGGCGACAACCGTCGCCGCCACCAAGATACCTGGATCCTGGAACGAGCCAGCCTCCAACCTGATGTCTGGGGCGACAACCGTCGCCGCCACCGAGAGACCTGAGTCCTGGAACGAGCCAGCGGTCCCAGAGGAAGGGGTGACACCCGTCACCCCCAGTCAGCCAGCGCCACCAGCCTGCAGGGAGAGCCCAGCTACATGCCAGCCAGCGCCACCAGCCTGCAGGGAGAGCCCAGTTACATGCCATCCAGAGCCCCCTGCCAGCCAAGGGAACCCAGCTGCTCAACATCAGGATAAGTTGAATTTGTTAAATGTGTTGTATCCAAAATATTGTAAACACCCAGCCTTGCCTGTGCCCCCTGCACCTGAGGCTGGGGAGATTGAAATTTGGGAAAATAAGGACTTGCCTGTGCCACATGCACCTGAGTTCCTAGGGCAGGGGAGGGCAGTGAGTAAGGGCGAGCCTGTGCCACCTGCACTTCAGCCCCATGCCACTGGGCATGCTTTGGACAAGGGAAGGGAGCACTTAGGGCTAGGGGAGCCGACACCCAGGCAAGTGCCAGTCGCTTGCCAGTCTGTCATTGGGGAGGGTATCGGGGTGCCTCGGCCGCATACAGATAACGCTCAATGGAAACTTGTATCTAGCCAGGAGCAGCCCAGCCGTGTCCAGTTCCAAGAAGCAGCCGTGACCAGAGCTGAAGATCCCCAGCCGCGTGTACGAGGAAGATGGTTGCCTGGAAGCCTCTCCCATTGGTGGATGGTCCTGTGGGGCCTCCTGCTGGCAGCCGTGTGGCCTACAACCAGCTACGTCCTGGTGGGGTGGGACTGTGCCAACCCCACCCATGTCACGTCTTACAATAAAGAAAAGATGTGTAACACGGAGCCCCTACACCAAGAGGTGCCCCTGGGCCATGAAGTACACGTCCTGCAGCAAGTCAAGGTGAGGGAAACCACTGGGTACAGTTGTCAGCTCACCGTGTCCCAGTGGACATTCAGGTGTGGGGTATGGGGTCACCTCAAGGTGACCTCGGTCCCCACCCTCATGAGGCCAACCAAGATAGACCCAGAAGCGTGCCGAGACCTGGCCAGGAACCGAGTCTACACGTTGCCAGGCAAGACCCAGCCACTGACGTTCCAGCTGAACCACCCCCTGTTCTTCACCATCGACATGGTGGGCGCCCTCGTCAACAGCCCCGAGGGGGTGGGTTGTGAGGGGGAGGACGTCCACTTTGAGGGCCAGCTATACCGCAACGAATTAGTGCTCCAGGAGCGACGGCTGCTGGTCAAGGAGGAGACCTATGTGGTGGAGGATGGACGGGTGGAGTCCCAGTCTGACCACTTGACCCTAGAGTGTCCCCATTCTGAGCTGTCCTGCATCACTGGAGAAGCAACCTACGTGTGGGACCACCTGGGGAGAGATTGCCCCTTGAGGCTGATCCGCAGCCTCCAGCCCAGCCTGGTGATGGATGCGTATCTGGTTGACCATCAGGCTCAGTTTTTCATCAACATGACCAACCCCACCTCGATTGTGAACTGCGACTTCGAGGCCCATGCCACAAACCATCCAGCGCTGTTCGTGGCAGCTGACCCAGCCGCGGCTGCGCTGCCCAGAGTGTCGGCCAGGGATGTTGACGTTCCCCTTCAAGCACAGATACATGCAGGTTATATTGGGTTTACCCTGGAAACGCGCATGAAAAGCACCGCAGCAGAAGAAGTGGCGGCCAACTGCTGGAAGCTCCAGCAACTAGACCCGGCCCACCCGGTGCGTGTCCAGGGGAGCACGTTCTCGGTACTGAGGGGAGACATCCTGCTGCAGCTGACCTGCCAACGTCACAAGTACGTTGTCCGCGAACACAAGGAGTGTTGGGACAAAGTGCCAGTAGAGCCCACAGGTTTTGTAGACGCTGTGACACGGGTATACAGTGAACACGCCACCAAGATTCCCTGCTCCTCCACCTACCCCCTGACTGTGCACGCGGAGGAAGGCTGGATAGAGTTAACCCCCGCTCCCAAGAAGAGGCCACCCCCGCTGGATACGCCTAAGCAGTTGTTGACAGAACCCTTAGATGACTTCAGTTCAGGTGGCTTGTATTCGCAGGCTGAGTTGAACGACTGGCAACAACTGCTGGCGTTCCCAGCATACAAGAGTGCCATGCTGACCGGCCTATCCTATGGCTCCTGCGTTCAGCAAGGCAGCTGTTCGGCCACAGGAGACCATGGGATAGTGTCCTACAACATTGACCGACTGGCGGAGGAAGGAGAGGCAGCCCTGGATGTCTGGGCTGGATTTAGACAAGCCATCCACGAGTGGGGAGATGGCGCAGCCATACTGTGTTTGCTGTTGTTGATCCTCAAACTGCTGGGGGACCTAACCATCATCTCCCTGGCAGCCGCACAAGGAGGAGTCCGAGCAGCCCTGAATGCGATATCACAAGTGTTCCTGTACCATCCAGCTTTATATAGGAAAGCGCTGGCTAGAGCCAGGCTCAACCATGCCAAGTCCCGGGACTTTTCAGTGGACTGGGATGCCATTCCCATCGGCAGGGAAGCAGCAGAGGAAATGGTGTCTATGAAATCCACTGACAGCGGGCATGACCGCCCAGGTAGGCCAGGACCGCCCTCTGGCAGACCCCGCGGCCCCTCAGGAGGACAGGCCGCTGCTCAGACGATCAACCTGACAGCCAGTGCCCCAGCCGCTGCCAACAACAACCAGCAGGCCCCACTGCTGACTGTTCCAGCAACAACTGTGCCACCAGCAAACCTGATACCTGCCGGCGCTGACCAACGTGTCCAACCCAAGCCAGCCTCTGCCTTCTATCCCACATTGGGAGCCCACCAACCCTAAGAAGATACTCACCACTAGGATTTCATTGAATCATTATCGTTTGTATATATTTTAGCCCTAAGGAGCGGGCCGAAGGCCTCAACCACTGTCGGAAGTCTGGTAGGGCAACCCCCTCCCAGCCTTCCGAGGGGAGAGTTGTGGTATTCGGCAACCGTGAGCCATGCCTATGGCACCCCTGATCTGGGGTTCGGTGGAGGGTCAACGGCCCTCCCCCGAGTCCTGGGGAAGGGGTCTAGTGACCCCCTCCCTACGCTTAGAATTAATGATTGAATCTGTCATGTTTATTATGGTTAACTGTATTCTTAATTCTCCCCCACCCTTTTCAGGGATGGGGGATCATTATTGCCCAAACTGACCATTGTATATGTATTATTTATGCTTTTATGTTATGATTATTTATTCCTATTCATGTTATTATTGTTTGTTGTATATAGCTTCAGTATCTTTTAAACCTTCAATAAAGTGACAACTGAAATTAGATGTTGATCATTATCTAGTGAAAGCTAGAGAAGCGTAGCTTCTCTATAGTAAGGTGTCTACGTCTGTCACACTGCCGTAATCTAATTGAACTCCGGTGTCTGCCATTTATCCTCGGCGGATACCACAATAACAGCCTCCCCACCTTTTTTTAGTTTAGAGTCTGATTCTTAAAATTGTTTTGTATTAGTCATAACAGCCTCCCACCTTTTTTAGTTTAGAGTCCGGTTCTTAAAATTGTTTTGTATTAGTCATAACAGCCTCCCCACCTTTTTTTAGTTTAGAGTTCGATTCCTAAAATTGTTTTGTATTAGTCATAACAGCCTCCTCACCTTATTTCTAGTTTAGAGTCAGATTCTTAAAATTGTTTTGTATTAGTCATAACAGCCTCCCCACCTTTTTTTGGTTTAGAGTCTAATTCTTAAAATTGTTTTGTATTAGTCATAACAGCCTCCCCACCTTTTTTTTGGTTAGAGTCTGATTCTTAAAATAGTTTTGTATTAGTCATAACAGTCTCTCACCTTTTTTTAGTTTAGATTTCGATTCTTAAATTTTATTTTTTAGATTTTATCAGCTTTGGCTTTGACTTTGGATGGAACGGTTCTAAGCCATACTGAAAAATCAGTTTATACAAATATTTAAATAAAAAGCATAATTTGATTCCCAAGTGGCTGAATGTCTGGGCTAACTGATCTGGTTTTAATCATATAATTCTTCATTTTATATCCGTGGAAAGTTGTATATAATATTGTATAATAACTATTCCAGCGGAGTGGGGACAAAACACCTAATTTAAAAATGCCTAACTAAAAATGCCTAACTAAAAACACCTAAGTTTAAAAATACCTAATGTTAAAAACACCTACGTTAAAAACACATAATTTATAAATGCCTAATTTATAAATGCCTAATTTAAAAACGCCTAACTAAAAATACCTAATTTTAAAAATGTCTAATTTTAAAAACGCCTAATTTAAAAATACCTAATTCTAAACTATCTAAACGCCTAAATTAACAATGCCTAATTCTAAAATATCTATTTTTTCACTAAAATACTTAAAATTTTGATAACAGTAATCCAATTGGCTGAAGGATCTTGCTAGTCATTGAACCAATATGGTTCATCTTTACAATGAAGCTTCCCGTAGTTCATGGTTTATAACGCTTTTGGGGAGGTTACCAACACCTTCCGATGAGAAATCGCCCTTTCAAAAAATCCCCCCCCCTTCCCCCGTTTTTTTATTTTTCTTTAATCTTTCTTTATAAAACTAGAACTAAAATGGGGGATGGTCAGGTCAACTATCACCCCCCAACAAAGCGACGCTACGGCTACTTAGGTTAGGGAAAAAACCAATAAAAATTCATTTTCTTTGTCCTCCAACCTTTGATTTTACTAATCAATTTATTTCTCATGAGTCATGTGAGTTGCCACAAACTAATCATAAAATTTTATTTTTAAAAGTGAAGCTTTTCTATAATTAGGGTTGGTCCGTCCGTACGTTCGTCCAGTTTTCTATTTCAAACTATATTTTGAAGTTTTGGAGGGGGGTCGTAATTCCTTCCCCCCCCCCCCCCCCCCCAGACTTATTGAATTCCTGTCCGCACGGCAATTGCTCCTAGAGGACTCTAGGGGGCGTAGCCGCTGGTTTAATATATTCACCAACAGTTTTAAGATATGCTTAAAATTAAGTTTTTTTTTAAATTAGGTATTTTAAAATTAGGTATTTTTAAACTTAGGTATTTATAGTTAGGTGTTTATAAAATTAGGCATTTTTAAAATTAGGTGTTTTGTCACATTAGGCATTTTTAAAATTAGGTATTTTTAAATTAGACATTTTTAAATTAGGTATTTATAAATTAGGTGTTTTGTCACATTAGACATTTATAAAATTAGGCATTTTTAGATTAGGTGTTTTGTCCCCACTCCATTCCAGCTAAGGTCTACAAGGTTGTAGTTAAAAGATCTGGTGTCAATAAATGCGAGATGCGTGAAGAGGTTTTTAAAATGGTAGGAATAAATCGAATTGACCAATTGCTCTTAAAACATTACACTTACTTAATATTTCTTTGATTTTCTCGTATTCATTTGAATCCGGCTGATAGGAACTGGTTCTCATCCATACGAAAAAACTATGTCTAGCATCGTATTATATCCAGTTTTCTACGAATATAGAAATGTACAATCATAAGATTAAAACTAGTTTTTTTAGCCGGTGCCTTCGGCACCACGGGGCTATAAAAACTAGTTTTAATCTTATAATTGTACATTCTATATCCGCGGAAAGCCGTTTATAATACGATACGAGAAATAACTATTTTTGTATTTTAGTTAATTTAGATTATCGTAAGCCTGTATGCCTCAGGGAATCAACCATTTACATTTTAAAAATTAGCTGGAAGCCTAAACCTGACTCAAATATGTCAAACCCTCTTTTAATATTTTTAAAGCTTTTAAATGGGTAAAATTTGAACTTTAAGAGATGCTGCTGAGCCCTGCTCATAAAAAACATTTAAGAATCGAACCTTACAGTGAGTTGAAAATACACCTAATCATCTCCCTAAATTGTTTGATTGAAAACATTGGAATTTTTCAACACTAGATATATATGATACCAAAATCAAACAGAATCAATAATTTAACAAGGAAACAATGATAGTTACGTCCATGTGTAGCCGAACATAAATATCTCATTTAGTAAAGATATTCACATCTCTTTAGTTTTCTTTTTTTTTAAAGTAAGGAAATGCGATGTACTCAGCTGATGTTGTTGATATAAGGATGATTTCTGTTTAGTGAAGATTCTCCTGTACTTTGTTTTCCCATACGTCTAGAACAATATTAGGAATAAGAAACAAAGTGATTTTCCTGGCTACTATTTGTGATAGTCTTAAAACTTTTCTTGTGATAATTCTTTGGCAAATGAACAATCATATACCTAACTCTACTCATATACTAGGGCCAACCCTCTGTAGAATAGGGGCCTTGCCTCTACATAGAATTACATGTATTTTAAACATTATGTAAAGTCAAAGTATAATCTGTTTAAAAGGTTTTATTTTGGGCGGATTGAACATAAAATAAAACATTAAACAAATAAAGTTTCATATTTTAAGCAAATATTGTTTTAAAATTCTATTTTAATACAAGGGTTGTTTACATATTTGATAGGTTTAAAATTTAAAAATACAGTTTTAGTCACTAATTGTATTTTTTTTCGTTTGTATTTTTTTGTGAATGAATTTCAAATTAGATTCATAAAAAGAGTTAAAACTCTACAAAATTTAAACATTGGGGAAATGTAACAAGTATACTCGCTTCTAGTTAATGAATAAAGTTTTTGTCATTTGTATGATAAAAAATCATTGTATTTTTTTATTTACAATTATTATATCTATGATTTTTCATTAAACCAAAATATATATAACTTAAAATTATATAAAGGTATTTTCTAGTCCAAATTGTTCTTTTTTTGTATTGTTTACTATGAAATGATTATTCTATCTCCATCTCGTGTAAACTAAATTAACTATATTATTATTAAATTATTAGATAAAGGTGGTATATCAACATATCTTATTGAAAAATTTATTAATTTTGTTTTGAAATATAAAGACAACACAAAATATTTCAGTATTTGATTTTAGTATTTAAAACTGTCTCCAAATATAATTAGTTTTTTCAATATATTATAATATCTCTTGTTATTAACAATTTATGTGCTATTTTTTAAAACTGTATATATTAATTCTTTAAGATTTAATTATGAATAGTTTGTTCTTAAAAGAATAAATTATTAAATAAGAATAAGAAAACATGAAAAAGGGGTATTTGCACGAAATGCATTTAAACTTGAAATTAGGTAACTGCATATTTTTCCTGTTCAATGGTTTAAACAGCATTTATTGGACATATATTTGAAAGAATTTTAATTTTCTACCATGTAGTTTTAAAAATATTAAGACTTAAAAATCGTGTGTTTCAAATGATATATTTCTTTCGTAAAACCAAATTAATGATAAATAAATTTCTGAGCCACCCTTAATTGCATCCATAGTAATCATTTACTATGCTACACTCCATTTCAGCTTACATATTAATAATAAATTTATTTAATGAGTTAACACTCTACAAAATTTAAAAAACAGAATAATGAAAAATTTATCTTTATGGATAAAATATACCTAGCTGTTTATACAACAATCCAAAATCATTTGAATTTTATTACTTTTCCACTTTAAATTATTAGATTTACAATGTTTTATTAACCGTACTAAGTTATATTTTATTTTTAACCTATACAACATAACTTTGAAATAGAACACATTTTTAATTTTTCTTTCAGTTTAAGAAACGATTATTATAATTTAATCTTGTGGTAACTTAATCAACTAAACTCATTTACATTTTAACCCTTTTTGGAAGATAACAATGTTTTTTTTAAAGTATTATTTCTTAGACAATTTTAATATATGTATAAGATAAAAATATAACAAGAACAATTATATCAACAAGCATTATAAGGGGGTAAATGGGGAGGGGGCAAGGTTAACTTTATTAGAAAACATAAATTTTTTGTTTAAGACCCAAGTAATAATAAATCTATTTTTGAGCCGCCCATAGTTGCAACAACAGCAATTAGATACTAAGCTACAATCCACCATTTCAGCTTTCATATTGATAATGAAATTATTAAATGAGTAAACACTCAACAAAATTTAATTAATCAGGGGCAAACTAAGAAAAAGCAATCTTGCATCAATATCATAATTTCAAAAGAAATCATTTGAATTTTTAGTTTTTTCAAATATTGGTGTCACCTAACTGACTTTGACCGGACACCATGACCGACCTAGACCAGCTTTCCTTATAAAATCAACTTTTGCCGACGTATAATTACTAAACTTAAAAAGTCATGAAGTCACAGTAATAATTTTACCTTCGATTTATAGAGTAAGTAACTCATCAAAATTTATATTAGTGAGACAACTACCAACATTCTTTCAAGATGTCGTTCATTTACAGAAAATTGTATTAATAATTTTGAAACTTTATTTTCTTAAAATATGTTTAATTAGTATAATTATGAATATGAAAGACATTAGTCATTTTTAAACTTAACAAATGTTTATTAAATTTCTATCTAGCGAAAACAAAACAAACTTTTAACAATAACTATTTTAACCCTATATGGAAGATTAAATGTTTTAAACAATAAAGTAAGGAAATAACATAAAAGTTATAAATTTTATTAGCCTAATAAACAACACAACTTAATGCTTATAAAATGGTCTTTAAAATGAATAGAAGTAAGTCCAGCCCTTTGGCTAATAAAGAACGTACTTACTTCAATATCTTTAATTATAGAGATACTACACCATTTTTTAATTTAAAACAATTTGTATTTAAATTTTTCATTCCTAGGATTATTCAAAATGTTATTATCTTAAAATTGCTTCGTTTGACATTTCACTTTTCCCCTAAATACTATATATTAGTAGCACTGCTACTCCATATTAGCATATATTGAGCATGTCCGTACGTCCGTCATTAAAAGAATTGACCAGGGAAGAATGGGGCATTGGCTTAAAAATTACAATGGTACCCAGAGTTTTATAAATACTCTTTCTCCTTCGATGGATTAAAACTTTTTGTACTTTTATCAAATCTTGATTTGTTATTTTAAAGCAGCAGTTTAACAATTTTTTACCAATAATTTTAATCTAAGGAGTGAGAAATTTTGTTTATCATCATTGGGGATGTGAATTAATTGTTGTCCATTGTCGCACTCCTTAAAATCCCTAATAATAGACGCTGGAAGTTTCGCTACTTATGGACATTTTAGTTCTTGATAAACTTTCTTTCCTAAACTCTGAACTGAGTATTTATTATTTTTCTAGAAAATATATCTTGTTTTTTTTTAAAGGGAATAAAAGGTCAAAATAACAGGACTGCGCGGCTGCAGCCGAATCCGCAGCCGCGAAAGCAGTAGTTTTTTTTACAAACTGCGATTAAATTTCATTATGTAAAGGGATGAGACAATGGCTAATAAATTGATGCACATCCCAAAAATTACCCAAAATCCCAAAATTACTTCTTCTGTAGATTACAATTAGTGGTTGAAACGTTTGGACACTTAACTTATTGAACCAACTAATCAAAATTCTGTAAAAGCCCCCAAAGTTGTTTAGCCAACTAATAAGGAAAGGTTATCATAAAACTTTGTAGACTAGTGTAATAAACCGCCCAATGTCCCCTCCTCCCCCCGACTAAATTTGTCTTCAAAATAAAACAAAGCCGCCAAAAATTGCAACTAACATCTGAACATCTGCATCTACTGATTTTTAGCACATTCGCAGCCTTAACTAAGCCGCCGAACTTATACATCAATCCGCAGCTTTAGCTACATTAAAAAATGGCGGCTGGCTTGCCCTGCAAACAAATGTTTAAAAAGAAATAAGCATAATACATATATTTTTGTTATTGTGTATATCAATTAATATGATGCTTTACATATTGAACTTTAACAAATTTTATTAAGGATCTCAAGGGATAAGACAAATCCTTATAATAAAGTAACAGGATGTTTGTTTGTTTGTCTCTACCGAAGAACTGATCGGGTTCTCCTTAACAGGATTAGCTTTTCATAGGTCCCGGGAAGGATTATTTGGGGGGAGGGTACCACCGCCATTCCAAGAGAAATCACAAAAAGTTTTTTCTTCTCAAATTAGATATTTGAAATAAAAAAACAAACATTTAAAAGGCCACTAGAGGCCTCTAGGGTCGTAGCCGCTAGTGGAAGATAAAGTGATACAAATAAAAAACAATCAGTTTGGGACCAACCAATCAAAATTCAAATTAAGATAACGTGGATAAAAGATAATGATAAAAGTCCCTCTACAGATTATGACGTCATACGATAGAATAGCCAATGAGAGGCCAGCATAAATTTTACCATTGGTCGATTACACTGCATACTGGCCTCTCATTGGCTATTCTAACGTATGACGTCATAATCTGTGGAGGAACTTTAATCATCTTCTGGTTAAAAACTTTGAGTACCAGTGTAATTTACAGCTACAGCGATTTTGAATATTTTGCACTATTAGAATTCACAACTTCTCATTGGTTTACTTGTTAATTTTCAATTAATTTAAATTTGTTTCAAATACTGTAAAAATGAAAGTACTAAAACAAGATGTCTTTCTTTTTCATTTCCAATTTTGAGTAGAATACCTTACATCGTAGGTTAAGCACATAACCCCCCCTCGTTTCCTTTTCAAGTACTTCATTGAAGTGTGCTCTTTATACTACTAAAAAAACATCCTTAACCCTTAATAGTCAGTCCCCTTGCCGCACCTTTATCAGTCGGAAGAGGGGGGGGGGGGGATTTCAGCTCCTATTAGAGCTAGGGGCTAAATTTTTTTGTGCATGTCCCCTGTTTGATAATAAATTTCCGACAATAAGTGAGTCACAGTCGATTTTCGCTTCCTTCCCCCAAAAATACTTTGTTTAAGTCAAAAAAAATATTTTTGCTCTTTACCTGGATGACCCTGCCAGGTTTGCTGGCATCCTGTGCCCGCAAGGTTGGAGATATTCAAAAATTCAAACTCTCAGTTATGTGCCATAACCATACTCAAAAAGTTATGGCGTTCTATTTTTTACACACAGAAAATGAGATAGAAAAAACCGGAGAGGGAGGGTTATAGGTTGTTCGCTGGAGATGTAAAGGATTTTCCCTTCATTTTGTTTAGGTACTATAAACCACCGTAAACCATAAACTTTTATTTTTCTTCTAAATTTATTGTATTTTTGAAAAGACGGGAAGATGGCAAACCATAAAATCTTTTTAAATAAAGGTGTATGCAGGGATCTAAAGGGATAAGACAATGGATGTAAATTGATGTAAATCCCCAATGATGATACACAAAATTCCCCCTTCTGTAGATTACAATTATTGGTTGAAACGTTTGGACACTCAACTTAATGAAGCAACAAATGTCCCCTCCCTCCCTGGGTTTATGACTTTTACTTTGTCCTCCTGTTCTATTTTAGCACGGGGTTTTTACGTTTTCAACAAGGACGACTATTTTCAATAAAGTAACAGGATGTCTTTCTGTTTGTGTGTCAGTCTGTGTGTTGCAAAGGATCTCGTTAACCACTGAACCGAGTAAGTTCCCCTTTACAGTGAAATTCTCATTAAGAGGTTCTATTATTAAGTTTTTTGGTACCTCTATTATTTTATGAGAAAACGTCCCTATGAAAAATATCTTAAAGTGCCTCTAAAGGCCTCTTTATATTCATTGACAAAAAAATTTAAAAGATCGATGACAAACCAAAACATTTTCTAATGAAACAGTATTATGCAGTAGAAATAAAGAAACTAATTTCCCAAAACCTCTGGTTTGTCACGCTTAGGTAAATAGGTATGCCCAACTTTTTAAAGGGTGTGGGGCCGGGTTTCTGTACTCGCTATGTACTTTAAAGGAAAGCACCCACTTATAGTGATATTGATTTTATAACTTTGCAAAGATGATTCCTTGTAATACTAAAATTGATTTGGTTAGGGGAAATAGACATAAATTAGGTAGATATAATTAGCTGATATAGAAATAGAAAAATTAGAAGATACAATAAATATCAAGATAAGGTTGTGTCCTGGGAAATTTTCCTTCTACATACAGAAACAGTAACAATTGAGTACAATTTGGATAGCTTAACCCTTAACGGTCGGGGGGGGGGGGGGGGGGCGTTGAACGCCCCCCCATCCGGTTTTTTCTATCTCATTTTCTGTGTGTGAAAGATAAAGAGGCCAAACTGCTTGACTTTTTAAGTATGGGTATGACACATAACTGAAAGTTGGAATTTTTTGAATATCTCCATCCTGGCGGGCACAGGATGCCAGCAAACCTGGCAGGGTCATCCAGGTAAAGAGCAAAAATATTTTTTTGACTAAAACAAAGCATTTTATCATACCAAAATACTAAAAAATCCTCTAGTAGTACATCCTTATCTAAAATACAGGTGTTCAAGTCACTTTCAGGTTCCAGGTATGATCCTGCAGGTCCTGATCCTCCAGGTCTCCAGAAATCTTTAAAAGGCTCCTGTGGCCGTAATATTTGACTTAGAGACTTCAAATTTTAAACTTAAGCTTTTCTTACATGTCTACATAACGTATTAAAATTTCATGAAGATCCGCCGCCGTTTTCCCGCCGACTGCGGCGGCTGGCAGCTGCCAAGTACAGCTGCGGCCGCTGAAACTTATATTTGATATTTCTAATGTAAAATTTACATAAAGATAAACATTTTCTGGAAAAAAAATTTCTTCTAGCTTCAAAAATAAGAAAGTTACAGCCGTTTGAAATTTTTAAGTAAAAAAAGACCTAAAAACAAAGGTTGTTAAATTAAAGGGTGAAGGAAGCGAAAATTGACTTAGACTTATTAAAGGTCGGAAATTCATTATCAAACCATGGACTTGCACAAAAAAATTTAGCCCTCTAGCTCTAATAGGAATTGAGATAATAAGGGGGGGCGTTGAACGCCCCCCCCCCCCCGACCGATTAAGGTGCGGCAAGGGGCCCGACTGTAAGGGGTTAAATACTCAAAAATTATACACAGAAAGTTTTTAAAATGTTGAATTTTGAAGCTAATTTGACACAAACTTTGTAAATGATATAATAATACTCTGAAATTGATTTTTTAAGAATGGGGATTTCTAATACGATTTGACCTTATGATATAAGCAAATCATATATATGATCTAACGTCCTTAACAAAAATCATGTATTTTTATCAAATTTTCAGAGATATAACTGCAAATTTTAAAACAAAGATGACATCAACCATAAGTAACGAGGCACTATAATATCATGGATGGACGGACAAAGTGATTAATAGAGACTGTATAATGGACTAACGGATAGAATGACGGACAGACAACGTGTATTATAGAGTTGCTTCGCTACAAAAACAAAAATTCTGTTTCTTAAAGTGTGAACTTAAATATAGACTGAATGTAGAGCTTCGCTTTTATGGATGTTGTCATCCTTGTTAAATTGTATATTGACATGAGACTAAAAACTAAGCAAGTGGAATAGAATATAAACAGGATGGGGAGAGGAGGGGTTAATGTTTTGTAAATGCAGGGAGGGAGGGATCATTGGGCTGTTTATTACACTAGTCCTTAAAGTTTTACAACAACGCTTTCTTATTCGTTGGCTCAACAACCTTGGGAATTTTTATTGAATCTTGATTGGTTGGTTCATTAAGTTGTTCAAACGTTTCAACCACTAATTGTTATCTACAAACGGGATAATTTTGTGTATATGCATTGGGAATGTCCTTCAATTTATTGGCCATTGTCTTTAGATCCCTGGGTAAATGTCTTTTTAACCAAATTAGGTTTTTCTGTTTATATAGGGTAAGGGATCTTTTAAAGTAAACCATGAGATTCTGTGTTCGATTTCCTTCCTTTATTTTCTTTCTTTTAATTGTTTTTATATTTTTAAAAGCAAAGCTTTTCTATAATTAATGTCGGTCCGTCCGTCCGTAACGAATATCTCTTTTCGTTGTTGGCAGGTTCGAATTGCACTATCGATTTCCAACTTGGCATGGTGATTCCTGTAGTAGTTAGGTACGATTTAGAAAGCATAGCAAAATTACCAGAATTTCCGTACATTTCAAATTTAAACACGTTGATTTTTAACAACTTTGACAACAAATTTCAATTATTATATACATCTGTTTTTTGGAATACTGATTCATTTTACTACAAGGTACAATGTTAAAAGCGAAGCATCTCTATAACATTAATCAAGTCCTAAAATGTATCCTGTTTTGCAAGAAATTAATTATATTAATTTGATAAAATTGATCATAAGTTTGAACTGAATTTTATTTGATGACAGCACAGTATTGTGTTCACTGAATTTACATTACATTTTATCAGCGAGGCATTTCTATAATATGTTTGTATACGTAGGTCTGCTGTATTGATGACGGCTAGCACAGTATTGTGTGCACTGAATTTACAATACATTTTATCAGCGTAGCTTTTCTATAATATAATTGTGTATGTAGTTCTGTTGTCTTGATGACGGCTAGCACAGTACTTTGGTCATTACATTTTATCAGCGAGGCATTTCTAAAATATGTTTGTTTATGTTGTTCTGTTGCATTAATGACGGCTAGCACAATATTGTGATTTCTAAATTTACATTACATTTTTATCAGCGAGGCATTTCTATAATTTGTCTCAGTACATTGTTCATATGTCTTAATGACGGCTAGCATAGTATTGTCTTCACTGAATTTACATTACATCAGCAAGACATTTTCCAGTATGGCTTCGAAACCGACTAATATCTGCCGGATCAAGTTCGCATCCATACTGAAAAATCATGAATAGCATCGTATTATATCCAGTTTTCTACGAATATAATAATGTACAATCATAAGATTAAAACCAGTTTTTAACCCGTGCCTTTGGCATCTCAGGGCTGAAAAAAATGGTTTTAATCTTATAGTTGTACATTTTTATAACTGCGGAAACCTGTTTATAATACAATGTGAGAAATAATTATTCCAGTATGGTTTCGAAACTGATTAACAACTGCTGGATTACAACCGGTTCTCAACCATAATAAAAAACATGTATAGCAAAATTATAATATTAACACCAGATTTGTTAGCCCGGGCCTTTGGAACCTAGGGTATAATAAAACTGGTTGAAATCTTATAATTTCTTGGATGTTGGATTTTGTGATTCTTGTTTTCTTTTTTTTATTTTGTTAAAATAGAGTCAACACATTTATTATATTGTTATTGTACATTTTTATTATGCTTCCTCTATATTCATGGATTTAAGTAAATTTATATTTTTACACAGATATAAAGAAAACAAGGCATTTTCCTTTGAAGTGCCTAGTCGAGCAAAGAACCCCCTCCTCCCTTAATTTGAAATAAATTGAAAATGAGAGGGGTGGGCACAGGGACGTCAAAGAGGGGTGATTACCCCCCCCCCCCACTACACCAAGTAAAAAAGCTTGGACGTCCTTGCCTATGTGATTACCCCCCACATATGAATTTTATTTTTTACCCCTCCTCCCCTCCTCAAAATAAAAAAAGCATGGACGTTCTTGGGAGGGGGTAGTTTTTTTATTTCTTTGCTTATTATTTTAGGTCATATTAATTAGGTTACATTGGGTACTGGCTAGCCCCGCAGGGTTGGGCCCCGCAATGTTAGGTTAGGCAAAGGAAAAAAATCTTCCCTTTTTTACTCTCTATAAAAAATAAGGGGAAGGAGATCAGTGCTCGACGGGAACTTTAGGTGAAACTTGCAACGTACGTTTTTCTGCAGAGAGAGAGAGGACAATGGGGTGTTTAATACACTAGTCCCCAAGGTTTTATAATAACGTTTTTATTCGATGGCTCAACAACTTTGGAGACTGTCAATGAATTATGATTGAGTGCTTTATTAGGTTGAGTGACCTAAAGTTTCAACCGCTAATTGTAATCTACAGAAGGGGTAATTTTGTGTGTTAACATTGAGAATGTACATCAATTTATCGACCATTGTCTTATCCTTTTAGATATCTGTTTTTTTTCTGTCTGTTGCTTGTTATTCTTATTTTGAATATGTTGAAAAGTTTTAACAGACTTTGAAAATAGTTTAAGGATCAGATAAAGAACTTTCATTTTAAAACTTTTTTTACTTTAATTATAGCAAAAAAATGTGTTCCTTTTATTATAATAGCATTATATGATATACATTATACTTATCCATTAGGTACGTCAGGTTTATTGACAGAAGTTTTTGATAATTATGGATTAACTGACATTAGGAATTTTACACAGGTTATCTATACAAAAAAGTAAGGTTTATGTTTAAATGGATTTTATATCTTTTATGTCAATTAGAGGTTTTACATATTTTTTGCAGGATTTTTTGGAAGAATAAAAAAAAGTTTTGTTGAGACACATTGTTAAAAATGTGCAAACTTAGCTTTTCTTTTCAACAATTTACAACTCTTACTTTTTAAAATCGAAGCTTTTCTGCATTTAGGGTAGTTCTGTACGTTCGTCTGTCTGAAACGTAAAGCTTTTATCGTTCATTTAGGCACGTTAGAATGATCTGATCGATATTTCAAACTTAGCAACATGGTTTCTATAGCAGGTAATTTAGGGATGTTAGAATTGTCCTATCGATTTAAAAGTTTACAATATGATTCCTTTACAATTAGAAAAACAATTTCGCAACAAAAATACATAAGATTCTTTTAGGCTTATAAATTTATTTTCTGAGTTAACTTTCGTTTGTCTTACCATCTGATTTGAGGGCTTCGCTTTTTATGGATGTTGTCATTCTTTGATAAAAAAGATTTTACAATGGAAATAAAAGTTAAGCTGAGCTTGCAAACAAAGTGAATATTCTTTTTAGAATGTCACATTTCTTAAAAATAATTAAAACTTTTACTTGAAAGGTTATTAAGTTATTAAGTTTTGAAGTAGTAAAGCTACTCTATGACTGGCGTTTGTCCGTCTGCTAAGTAGAGATAAGATTAGGGGAGAAGAATTTGACCCTAATTTGAATTAAGTTAAACTTATTTAATAATTTATTCCTTTAAGAACAAACTATACATAATTAAATCACATAGTCTTGGATTATTAATATATACAGTTTATAAAATAGCACATAAATTGATAATAACAAGCGATATTATAATATATTGTAAAAAAATTATCTAGTTATATTTGGAGACAGTTTAAAAATCAAATACTAAAATATTTTGTGTTGTCTTTATATTTCAGAACAAAATTAATAAATTTTTCAATGAGATATGTTGATATACCACCTTTATCTAGTAATTTTGAACAGAATTGAGCTAAAAGCAATGTTTGAGAAAAATAATTGTTTTCATTCCATCTTGATAGACAAGGTTCTTTACTAATTTTTAGCGCCCTGTCTTTAGCTGCTAAAATGAGCATCGAAATTTGAGCAAAATCGTCACCTTTAAAGCATTCATAATAGATGTTAAAAAGAAAGAAATTTTCTTTAAGGAAAATGAACTCAGGGCAACCTTGGAAATAAATTTCATCTAGAAAAATAGCAAGACAATGGACGAAGTATTTCGGAAATTTGCAGAAAAAAATTGCATGATCTGAATCATTTTTTACATAACATTTAGTACAAATATCACTATCTATTAGATTCCATTTGAATAATTTTGTACAACTTACCAGTGTGCGTATGTATTGTTCAAAAAGGAATCCTTTATAATATAAAGTTATAGGTAGATCAAGAACAATCTTAAAACTTTTTTGAAAACTTTCAATATCTGGGAACCATTTTTTATCTACCTTTCTAGTTTCTATTGAAGGATGAATACTAGCAATTTTTTTCTTATGCATTTGTTTGAAAAAAAGCGAAAAAATTGATGGTGTCTCATATGTAAGATAAAAAAGAGGTTTTTCTGCATTTTTATTCTTATGCAAAGATAAACATTGTAAGGAACTAAACTCAAACTCATTTGAAATGTTTATAACCACCTCTTTTAGTTTTGCATAAATTTCCTGGTGATTGGTTAAATTTTCTATCAAATTTTCTTTAATAACAGGGATATAAAGATATTTTTGCTGAATTGTTATACTTTTTAATATAGAAGCAATAGTCTTTAAATTACATCTATCAAGGATTATACTTTCTCTACTGCTAAATTTAATGTCTTTAGACCAATAGGATGAAGTAATGGGCGATTGCAAAAATGTCTTTGGATTTTTTTTCTAACTCTTCTAGAAAAATTTTAGATTTTTTAAACATTGTTTTCCCCTGAGGTGGGTATAAAGACATAAATTTATTACTGTATTTTTTCAACATATTAGAGCCAAAGTTCTTAAGAATAGAAGAAATAGGTACATGCTTTTGTTTTAGAATTATAGCTAAATTTGAATTAGGGTATTCGTTGGCATGTTTGAGGATATTAAAAAAGCTTGTTATCCAAATAGAAAAACTTTGCTGTTCTGGTAAAAGCATATTTAAACCGCCATCGTGAAACTCTGATTCAATTCTCTTTTTAGCTACTTTGTATCTGTGACTTGATCCATTTGACCAAAGAAATTTAGAAGTACTTTTCCATATTTTTTTGCATATCACATTATTTGGTGAGTAAATTCTATATATGTGCAAAGCACAGGAATTCATGAATGAAAGGCACAGATTTCTTCTCTTAAAAATATTTGTTCCATGGTTAAAATGCATATTTTTAGAACGATTATTAAGTTTATTCAATAATTCTTTATATGTTAAATTTAGAGAAGTTGCAAAATCAAAAGACAAGTAAACTCCTAAATGTTTAACAATATTACAGGGTGTTCCCAAAGAACTTAAATTTACTGGACAGTTGCCATATGTTAAAATTTTTGTTTTTTTGAAGTTAATTTCTATATTTACTGTTGACTTTAGTTTTTTTAGTAAATCAGATAAAGAAGTCACATCTTTTTCAGTTTTTAGAGTTAAAGCTTTAAAGCCGTCATCGGCAAAAAATATGGCTGGCAAATTGTGTTTTTTGATCTTTAACATTAAGTGTGACATTAACTTACTGTTTAAGCAAGAATAAAATAAGTGATTATAAATAACAAATTTATTTGCACTACTAGGGGCACCCTGTGGAAATCCCAACTTTATTTCATATTGTTTTGATATATGATTATTTACAACCACCCTAAATTTGCCTCCATTAGAAATAGATGCCCAAACTTTGGCAAATTGTGGTGAAAAAATGTGGTTTAGTATCTTATCAGATACTTCGTATAACGTTTGATCATATGCTTTTTTTAAATCAAAGAAAACTAATTGGGAATCTATTTCTTTAGACTTTATATAGTTCATGATAGCAGTGATAGATATTGTAGCAGTAGCCATGTGCCGTTTCTTAATAAAGCCAAATTGATCAGAATGTACAATTTTACTCATGAAAGGAGCAATTTTATTGTTTAATGCTTTGTCCAAAATTTTTTGGCTGTTTTCAGATAAATAAATTGGCCTTAAATTATCCGGATTTGATGAATCTAAATCTTTTTTTGGAAGAAAACAAACATTTTTGATCTTAATAAATGAAAAATCTGAATTATCTAAATCCATGTCGTACATTTGATTAAATGCATTAGTTGCAAACTTAGGGACATTTTGAAAAAGAAACATAAATAAACTTTTTGGCTGTGATGTTGGTCCAGGGCTACTACGATCTTTAAGAGATTTTATGACTTTTAGAAACTCCTTTGTACTACTATATGGAGAAATAGCATTTTGTATTTTAGGAAAAATATCATCCAGCTTTAAATTAAAAGTTTCTAAAAGTCCGTTTAAATCAGCTTTTGGAATATCATCAGGACAGACAGATGCAGCATGAATTTTGCCTAGTTTATTTACAATTTTTTCAGGACAATCAGTCATTTCATTGTCTATTAGTAAATTGTAACTGTTCTTTTTCTTTGGTTTCATATTTTGATATGTAAGATAATTTGGTTTACCATCTAGCAGAAGATATCTCATATAATATATTTCTGCCCTTGAACTAACCAAATTCTTAAAATATTCTTGCTGCGTCTGAATAATGTCCTGAATGCTTTGCAAAGTATCTTTATCAGGATAAGTTTCAATCTTATTATATAACATATTAATTTGTGAATCAAAATCTTTTGTTTTCTGAAACTCTTTGTGTCTCAATTTTGAGTAAAATACATCGTGTTTTTGCTTTAAATGTTGAATAAGGTTGAACATGGTTCCTGTATATTGATTTTTTGCGTTTAGAAAGGATAAATCATCCACTGAAACATTTGCCAAATTTATATTTTTGTCATCTGAGTTCTTTTTTAGAAACCATTCTGTTTCTGTTTTCATAATATCTAGAAAATTTTTATCTTTAAACAAAAACGGTTTCCATGTTGGATTTTTGTATTTAAATTTACTTTTTTTGGCAACTGTGACAGTTTTATGATCAGAAAAACTATTAAATCTAAATTCTATATGATTAAAGTAGTCAAAATTACAAAAGAAATAGTCAATATTGCTTTTAGAGTTAAATCTTTGCCCTGAACCACGCCAGGTAAAGATTGGATTGACAGAAAGTTTATTGGCTAAATTAATCATATTGTGTCTAACTAAGAAATCATGCAAAAGCTTAGCCCTGTAAAAATGTCCAGGGTTGTTAAAATCAATATTAAAATCCCCAAAAAAGGTGAATGCTGTCAGATTATGATCTTTTATAAATGTAGCAATTCTATTTAACATATCTTTTAGCTCTAAAGTTGAACAAGATGGTAAATATGTAGGAATTAAATGAAATATACTGTCTCCAATTTTGTATTTCAAATACATGCAATGCGTGGAAATTATTGTCCTTGTCTCCAAAATTTTAAATACATTGTCATGGTACACAAAAATACCCGCTTTTGGTTCATTTCCGCTTGTTTCTCCCCCCGTATACACATCCCTTGGGAAGTTTTATTTCACGATGAGAGCTTTTTAATTTTGTTTCAAGACAAACAAAAATGCTAGGAACATAATTAGCTGAACACGTTAATTCTTTAATCTTAAAAGGAACCTTAGATAAGTTTAATTTTCCTTTTGAAAAAAATCCAAGCCCACAAATATTGGTAAATTTAATATTTAAAGGAATATTTTTATTAGACATGCGAATTACGAATTATAAAACAATAAAAAAATGATAATTTAATTAAAATAAAGAACTAGAAAAATTCTAAAAATCAATTTGACTTGACTTTTAGCATAAGCCTAAATGAATAAGCCCTTCGGTTTCTTACTTAGTATGAAAAAAGGGTTGAAACCACCTCCCTAAGTTGTGTAATTGTATTCTAAAGGTTCATCTAGCCGGCCTAAAAAACAATGAAATATTAACATTAAGCATATTTATCACTCTTGTCCCCCCCCCCCCCCCCCAACTTATATTTTACTTATTTGCAGACATATGAGCATAGCTTCTCTAAAATTATGTACATAGATTCTTATCTGTATAAATCTAAACTAATTCTCACCCTTGCCCCCCCCCCCCCCAACTTATATTTTACTTATTTACAGACATATGAGCATAGCTTCTCTAAAATTGTGTACATATATCTTGCTTTACATTTAAAAAAATATTATTAAAACTGCTTAATATCATATAACTTTTTCACTAGAATAAGGAAATTGTTTTTTAAAACAGTTGACAAAATTGATTAATAACTAGTTTGTGTTGTGATTGATGAATGCATGTGCTATTTGTAATAAAAAGTCCATGCTGTTAGGATTTTCCTGATAGCTTCCATAGTGATGTGTTGGTGGTGGAATGCGGGCTGGCGGGCTGCGGAGTGGCGGATTGCGTGCTGGCGGGCTGCGGAATGGCGGATTGCGTGCTGGCGGGCTGCGGAGTGGCTGTCTGCTGGTTGGCGGGTGGCAGACTGGTGGGCTACAGTCTTGCTGGTTAACTAAATTCTGCCTTAGGTTTGTTTTTGGTTTATTTCTAAAACTGTCATTGTGTTGTGGTTTAGTTGAATATCTTGATTTTGGTGTTCTATGCATATTATCATCCTTGTTTTCATGAATATAGGGCTGACCTAAAGATGTGTAATTAAACACCTTTGCCTTCCCTTTTCTCCTGCCACCTTCTCCCCGCGCCCCTATCCATTCTCCCTTGCCACCGTCTCTACTGCTAACACCTCCCCCTCCGTTGACTCCGTTATGCATTACTCTGACCCCTTCGCCTCTCCCCTGTAGCCCCCTACCTACCCCCTGATCCCCCCTCCTGTGTCCCCTTACCCCCGCCATTTTTAACCTCCTTCCCTTTACCTTCCAACAGTGCAGTTTTATAAGATTTACTCTTCTTTTGTTTATACTTGTTAATGATATGTTGTTTGGGTTGGTTCATTGGTCTGTAAATCTTGCTGTCCTTTCTGATAACATCTAAATCCTTGCACTGCACCTTTTCATTTGCTGTAACTTCTATCTGTTTACTTCTTTTATAAGTCACCTCAGTCCAGTTGTTGTCTGTGCCTGTCTTGTCTATCTCCTGTTCATCTTTTGGAAGCCTTTCATAAACAAATTCCTGAATAGTTTGTTTAAAAAACAAATATTCATCTGAAGTCATATCTTTGTCCTGCTCTGGTATGTATAGCCCAGAATGGTACAATGAATTGGTAGGGCATTCTTTGTACTCCGTTAGACCTTCGGTTCCAGGTATCTTTACAATGAACATAGGAGCCAAAAAATCCGCGTAATTGGTGGCCATAAAATCATTGATGTGGTAAAATTCAATTTTACCCTTATCTTGTAAATCCCTGAGAATTGTGGACAGAATGTGAACATTGTGTTTAAGAGTTGGGTATCTGAACAAACTGTACTGAATTGGAAGCGATATTTTATTCCTGTGGCAGTGTTGTTGAATCTTCTTGACAGCAATCTGTCTCTTTAGAGGTGATATGTACATAACATTTACAGGATATCTCAACTTGCCATTCTCCTCTACAGGTGGAAGCTGTATAATCTCTGTTATATAATCACACCCTGGTATGTCAGTACCACCTATGATCGTGGCCAGACTTGCATAGTGTGAATATGGTGTGCTCCATGATTTAGTATTAATTGACACAAGCCTTTGTGCGTCAATAATGTGTAATGTACTAAAGAGATCAATAAGCTCTGGCGTTTTGTTGTGGCTGTACTTGTGGATAGGCTCCTCCTCGCTGCCAGAAGTAAAATCTAGCCTATTTAGAAGAGCCATAAACTTTTCATTAAGCCTAGAGCATTTAGCTTTCACTTGCTCTACATCAGCATGGCTACTCTTATTTAGCTCCTCAATTTGTATTTTAATTTCATTTATTTCACTTAGGCAATTTTGCATATCATTCTTTAATATGCACTTTTCACCTCCTTTATCACAAATAATTGCCCCATACTTAAAGAATTTATATTTGTTATCCATTGTGGAATCTGTGTTTTCACTCATGTTGCCTAATGGATTAGCCTCCATCACTAGATATGTTTTTAACCCGGGAAATATTTTATATTCAAATTTTATGAAAAGCAAACTACATAAAAAAACGAATTTTTGTTGGTATTATTGATGATAAGATAGTTCAATTCACACTTTTGTACATTAGGTGAAATTTTACATGCTTAATGCTATATAACATAGGCAAATAAGCCGGCTAAATGGGTAATTGACCTTAAAGCCGAACTAACATATGGGCTAGCTTAGCGGTCACGCGTCTTACCCTCACAAAGATAATGACACAACTGAATTAAGTTAAACAAGTAGAAAAAGACCAATGATAATTCCTATAATAGTTAAATACGATTTAGAAAGCGTAGCAACAGTAGGTATAATCTTTACCATAAGTCCGTACGACCATTTAAAACAAATATTTGGAATAATTAGTTTCTAGAACAACAAGGTCCAATAATGTAAGCGAAGCATCTCTATAATTAAATACAAAAAAATGTCCTTATACAGTATTCTTTTTGGCAAATTTGCAACAAATTCATTTACAATTTTGTTTAGATTTGCAATTAATGTTTTGCTTATTCAGTTCTGGCACTCTACGAGTGTTCGTTTGACCTTCCTTTTGATCTTAAAGCTTTTATGGATGTTGTCATCCATGTTTTTTGTTGAATATTGTGAATAATTATAAGCAAACCAAAAATATAACCTGATATAAATCAAATTAACAAGAATAATAATATTCACAAAAGCAAAGCTGATGTATTATGCGCTTGATTATGAGTTAAAGATTTATTTCACATTTTCTGGTACTATATATTAAACTAGGGATAAGACAATGGACGATAAATTATCTATTATAAACATTTAAAAATACAAAAATTCATAGTTTTTTTCATGTTTAACTATAAAAACAACAACAAAAGACGAAAATTTCCATTCTGTTAATTAAAATTATTGGTTAAAGATCTTGGACACTTCTTGTTTCAAATCAACCAGTGACCCATAGTTCGAATATGAAAGCATGGTCTTAAAACTTTGGGTACCAGCGTAATTTACCAGGGAGGGAGGGGACATTGAGCTGTTTATTACACTAGTCCCCAATGTCTTATAATAACGTTTTCTTAGTCGCTGGCCCAACAACCTCGGAAACTTTTACTAAATTTTGATTTGTTGGATTATTAAGTTGGGTGTCTACACGTTTCAACCACTAATTTTAATCTACACACGGGGTAATTTTGTGTATCACCATTGTGAATGTAGATCCCTGGTAATTTACAGGCTAATATTCCATTACTAAGGTCGTAACTCAGTTTTTTTTGCTGTGTTACTTGTAGACATAGTTTTGATTGATATAATATAGTTTTATTTTACATACATCCCCATATTATAGAAAAGCTTAGGTTAGTTGGTGTTTGCAATCTGATGAAAGATTGACAACATAATCACTATAAGTGTGGGGCCTTTTATAAAAATATTGGATCATGTCAGAGAGAGCGGTTTATTACACTGGTCCCCAAAGTTTTTAAAAAAATTAGCTTTACAGCCTTGGGGACTTTTAATGAATTATGATTGGTTGGTTCATAGAGTTAAGTGTTCAAACGTTTCAACCTTTAATTCTAATCTACAGAAGGGGTAAATTGAGTGTCATCATTGCAGATGTAAATCAATTTATCAGCCATTGTCTTATTCCTGGGATCATGTACCTTGTTAGGTTAGGTCTAGAATAGAGTGGATTCCCACAGGGTTAGAGTATACTCACTATAAGTATGGTTTAACATAAAAATATTGGATCAAATACCTTGTTAGGTTAGGTATAGATTGAAGAGGATCTCCGCAGGGTTAGAAAATAATCAATACAAGTGTTGGTTAATTAAAGATATTGGATCGAGAAGATTATTTAGGTTTATTGAAATACAAGGGAGTTTCATCTAGTGTTAATATTTAGCAGCACGCCTACTTAATAACTTAAGGCCAGGACGGTCATGATGTTTGTCAGATCTTTCTATCCAAATTGTTAGCGGTTTTTTATGTGGGTCATGTATCTATTTCACAAAACGAACATGATTCATCTAACCAAACTGAATTAAAACTGCCCATGAAATAAAAGTTTTCGTGCTGTAGCCCGAAGAGGAATAAAAAATCATGTTCTTCCAAAGATTTATGCAAATGTGGACATTCTTATTTTCATAGAAGTGGAGCTACTCTATAGATAGGATATGTCCGTATGTTCGTCCTTCTCACAGCCACTAAAAAGTAGTAGTTTCCAGTATTGCTTCAAAGCCGATTAATATCCGCTAGATTAGAAGCGATTCTCAGCCATACTGAAAAATCATGAATAGCATCGTAGTACACCCATTTTTCCATAAAAATTTAAATAAAAATCATAAAGATAATACCAGTTTTTTTAGCCTAGATCTTTGGCCCCTTTGGGGCTAACAAAACTGGTTTAAATATTACGATTTTTTATTCTGATGTCCGCAGAATGCTGTCTATAATAGATGCGATAAATAACTATTACATAGAGAATGGATAATGGATAATGTCTTTCTTGGTATCAATGTTGTGTATACGTCAAAAAATGACATCTTAAACAGAAATCAAACCGTCTTATTAAGGGATAAAAGAATGGAAAAGAAAACATTAACAATTTTGCTAGCAGACAAAAAAGGTTCCCACCACTTGGGCCATGTAGTTTAATTTCCGTGATTCCTTAAGTTTTTATAACCTTCGTTTTTCATGGATGAAATCATCCTTGTTTTTTTTTTAATCAATTCCTTTATTTCTGTTGAAAATAGTTATAGTATTGTTTAAAAGATAAACAGTTTAGATAGCTAAGATAGGTAGGTCCATGATTTTTAATTGGTGAGGTTTTTCTAAAACTGCCCTTGTTTTTTTATTAGTAGTTTAGCTACTCTATAATTAACTAGCGGCTACACACCTAGAGGCCTCTATTGGCACTGTAAATGTTTGTTTTTATTTCAAATATCTAATTTAAGAAATAATTTGTCATATGTTAATGCGTTCAAGTCTCTACGCAAAAGCGAGAATATGTTTTTAATTTTGATCTTTTGTGATTTCTCTTGGGGGGGTGGTGGTATCCTCCCCCAAAATAGTTATAAACTTTCCCGGGACATATAAGAAGCTACCCTGCAAAGGAAAACCCGATTGGTTCAGCGAGATCCTTCAGTACAAACAGACAGACAGACAAACAAATAGACAAATAGACATCCTGTTACTTTATTAAAAGAATTTATGTTGACTAGGGGATGAAACAATGGATGATAAATTAATGTTCCAATTACGATAATTAAAATTTCCACTTCTTCAGATTAGAGTTTGGACATTGTTAGTTTGTATAACCTAATCAAGATTTCATAAAAGTACCCAAAATATGTCTCTAAAACTTTGGTGACCATTACAAATTTAGATCCAAAGTCTTCTCTTTTCGTTTTTATACATTACATTTTCTAAATATTCCTAAAGATTTTTTCGTATTCATTCGAATCCGGTGGATAGGAACTGGTTCTCAGCCATACGAAAAAACTATGTCTAGCATCATATTATATCCAGCTTTCTACGAATATAAAAATATACATTCTATATCCGCGGAAAGCCGTTTATAATAATACGATGTGAAAAATAACTATTCTCAATTTATTATTTATTGAAAACCATTATGTTTTAAAACTTCACAGTCTTTATTTTAAACCGCCAATTAGAAAAAAAACTAGTTATTGGCGCATTTTTTTTTGGGGGGGGGGGGTAGGGGCGGGCAAATTAGGCTATTATTGTGTAACAAAGGGGACTCTGACATAGGATTGACAAGGGGATAGTGGACAAAATAATGCCACGTCTCGCGGTCGTAGCGGTCATGCGTCATATTGGTAGGGTGAAATTTCAGATCACTATTTTTCTTCATAAGATAAAAGCGATGCTTGCAAGATTATTTAATAGGCTATAATATAAAGATAAATTTTTCTCAAATCGCGAAATCTGGTATCTGAAATTTGCGTCACCCCCAGGGATGGGGTAGAACCGGTTATAATAATGTTTTGTTTTCTCGACTTTAACTTAAACTCTATCGACAAGGGGACATTTTTATGGGGGAGGGGAGGGGGCGTTGGATACAATTATTCTGATTCCACAGATAATCATAACCTTTAGTTTTTACCAAAATACAGGGATAGAGAACTAGAATAAGAAAATTAAACTGGTACCCAAAGTTTTATAACCACATAATGTGACACCATGGAAACTGTCCCAATTTTGTATAACTTTTGCGGAACATGTTCCAGTTACGTCATATTTTTCTTTCCCGAAAAAGAGAAGGGGGGAAGAAAATCTCTTCAAAAGAGATGGGGAAAACCCCCTTTTCTCCCATCTCTTTTTTCTTCCCCCTTCCCTTTTTTTTCTTTCCCCCTTCCCTTTTTCGGGAAAGAAAAATATGACGTAACTGGAACATGTTCCGCAAAAGTTATACAAAATTGGGACAGTTTCCATGGTGTCACATTATGTTATTCTTTGGCTGAAATCTTTGGGAATTTTTATTGGTTTATTCCCAAGCTCTTGCAATGATCTAATAATGAATTGCCAAGGATCTAAAGAGGTAAGACAATGGCCGATAAATTGATGTACATCCCCAATGAAAATTCACAAAATTACTCCTTTTGTAAATTTATTAAATTTTTGGTTTGAAACGTTTGAACACGCACTTGAATAAGAAAACGTTATTATAAAACTTTGGGGACTAGTGTAAGATTCATTAAATCATTGGTTTGAAACGCTTGAAAACTTTGGGGACTAGTGTAATAAACAGCCCATTGCCCTCGCTCTCTCTGCCTTTTTAAAGATCAACTATCCCCCTCCTAGATAAAAAAAAATGGGGGATGGGGGATTATGAAAAAAGGAGGGACTGAAAGAATAGTTAGATGTCAAGTCAAGTATTAGTTTTAGGCCCTCCTCCTACTCCCCCCCCCCCCCACAAAACAAGGATGGTTTAGTCTATAGGTGACTTTAATCAGATAAAAAAGAACAGTAATAGTTATTTCTCGTATCGTATTATAAACGGCTTTCCGCGGATATAGAATGTACAATTATAAGATTAAAACTAGTTTTTTTTAGCCCCGTGGTGCCGAAGGCACCGGCTAAAAAAACTAGTTTTAATCTTATGATTGTACATTTCTATATTCGTAGAAAACTGGATATAATACGATGCTAGACATAGTTTTTTCGTATTCATGAGAACCGGTTCCTATCCACCGGATTTAAATGAATACGAGAAAATATAATACAGTTACGTTTTATCAAATCTTATGACATGTTTAGGAAATTTTATGTTCTCAAGACAAAAATGTGGTTAAGTATGATTTGTCTGTAAGATATATCGGACTAAAAAATTCAAAACGAGCGGAGACTTACATACAGACATACCATAGTTGTAGAGTAGCTGCGCTACTAAAAATAAAAAGATGTCTGCCTCTTGGTCTAATGATAACCCCAGTGTTGCATAACTTTGCCGGGAGTGAGGGGACATTGGGTTGTTTATTACACTAGTCCCCAAAGTTTTATAATGGCGTTTTATTATTTGATTTTTGTTACTCTCATTGAATTTTGATTGGCTGGTTCATGAAGTTGTGTATCTAAACGTTTCAACCAATAATTTTAATCCACAGAAGGGGTAATTTTGTGCACACTCATTCAGGAAGAAAATTAAATTATCGGCCATTGTCTTATCCCTTTAGATCCCTGATAACTTTGACATATTCCCTGTAAACATTTACAATTTAAATACAATTTTCTATTTTCAAGTTATTGTCGATGTTTTACAAATTTCATTAAACAATAGCAGCTTACAGTGCCTAATAAAATGACGTCATGCAATACAAATGACCAATGATATGCCAGTATACATTGTAATTAACCAATGGTAAAATTTATACTGGCCTATACCATTGGTCATTTGTATTGTACTACGTCATTTTTTATTATGCGCTATATAAAGCTGTTTCGATTAAACATTTTATCCTTATACAATGTACGATAAATTGATATAAATCCCTAATAATGATAAAGAAAATGATCTTTTCTGTACAGTTTGCAACCGACCAATCAAAATTTAACAATAGTTATTGAGCCAACGAATAAGATAACGTTATTATAAAACTTTAGTTATCAGTTTAAATTACAGTCCGATGTTCCCACTCTCATTGAAAAAAATGGTATTTTTATGACACTAAGCAAATGTTAACAGGGTCGATCATCTATCTGTCCATCTATCTATCTATCTAACTATATTATCAGTGATCCCTAGATAAACATAGAGACAAAAATGTTATAACGGTCAGTCAGTCAGATGAATATTTGGACTGACATTGGTCCACTCTGGTACTCTGTAATTATCCATCTTTTAAATTAGAGGTTAGGATCTTGTGTATATTTAGCATGCGTAATCAATAAATACATAGATGATTTTAGCGAAGCTTTTCTACAGTTAGAGCTGGTAAGTCCGTCTATCTATACGTCCGTAAAAAAGCATTAAAGAATTGTCTGATCAATTTTAAACTTTGCATATCTATTCCTTTAACAGTTAAGTACAATTTAGAAAGCGTAGCAACTTTTTACCCGTTACCTAAATGTCAGTACGTCCATTTTAAACGTCTTGATTTTTTTTATAATTGTTGTTTTCCGGCTATCTAATTTCTTGAGCCTCGCTTTTTGGGTGTTGTCATCCGTGTTTACCAAATAAGTTCAAACTATAAATTTTTATAAAAATGACACATTAAATTAGTGATAACACCTGCCTAAATTTTCTTTTTTTTTGCCTTTTTATGGACAAATTTGTACTTGTTAAGGCTGCAATAAATTAATGCCTCAAATATTGGTACATTT
Source organism: Acartia tonsa (assembly GCF_053477335.1). Lineage (NCBI taxonomy): Eukaryota > Metazoa > Arthropoda > Copepoda > Calanoida > Acartiidae > Acartia > Acartia tonsa. The sequence goes on from NC_137265.1 coordinate 3,664,938, forward strand.
TGTAAATTATCTAATTGTAAGTAAAATAAAGCAAATATATCCTATATTATTATTTACTCTTTTAGAATTAAAATTACTAAATATAGATCTAAAATTTAAATTATTTCTTCTCTTATAATAGCTTTACTTCAAAGGCTTTCGAAATTCGCCACTGCAATAGGGAAATATTTTTATTCCCAGCCAAATAATTGCTTACGAGCTCACTCCTTCAATTTATTTTCTCTTTACACCCCCATCCCCCCCCCCCCCCCCCTACCTCACACAACTTATTTCACCCGACTTAATCACCTAGTTATATTATGTCGTACCGGCATGGATGGCAACGCGGGCTTAAATTGTTGTACAGTCACGGATTTTCGCTGATTTTCCTCGCGGATTTTCCAAAATATTATTGGGCGAAACGCGCCATACGGACTAAACTAAGCGGACAATTAATTTAGTTATTCTTTGATTTTCAGAGATTACTGTCATTGTTAGGACCAATAATAAATTAAAGAGTTTTTTCTTAAATAAAAGAAATGACATATTTTTAGTTATAAACTGTGGATTATATAAAAATGTTATTATAGAAATATTTTTAAAAAACTGTGAATTTAAAAATGAATAAATTAAGTAACACATCAAAAATGTTATTTCTATTAAATTTAGTGATACTTATTAGTGACACTTTGGGTACTTCAGTAAAAAGTACCCAATCAAGTACATGCACTGCTAGTACAGTGGACGGAGCAGTGTACAAGCCCGTACAGAGGTGTACAGGCAGGCATATGCAGGAGGCTATGCGCCTGGGGGAGGGGTGTGAACCCAGGCCAACTTTGATGGCCTTGCCCTGGCCCAATGGAACTCAAATTGATCAGGTACAGATTAGGCTAAAGTCTCCAAAGTTTTATAATAATGTTTTCTTATTTTAGGCTAGACAACGTTGGGGACTTTATGAAATTTGATTGATTGGCTCAATAAGTTAAGTGTCTAAATGTTTCGACCACTTATTGTAATCTTTATAAGGGGTAACTTTGTATATCATAATTGGGGATGTACATCAATTAGTCGATCATTGTCTTATCTCTTTTGATCCTTTAAACTTACAAGTTTTCTGCCAGTAAAAATACATTGATAATCCTAAAGTAGCTTTGCATTTAAATCTTCAATAAAAATTTTTGTTAAACATTTATTTATATTAAAACTGAATAAATTTTAAATTTTACTGATATATTTTTTAAAATATGTTAGATTTTGCAAATGTATTTGTAATAAATGTGCTTAATTTTTGTAAACATCATTTTATGGGGTTAGAATTTATTTATCTTATTTGATTTTTTTATCTATTTTATAGTTTTATTGAATTTTTTGACTCATAAAAATAACACTAAATTGCTTGATTTTTACACATGAAGAAATCAATTTTAAAAAGTATGCTAAAAAAGAAGCTATACTAAACCGATTAATTTTTCCATTATAGGGAAGCTTCATTTAATTAGTAAGGTTTTAGGCTGTTTTCTACCCCCTTTGAATTAAGAGCTCTTAGTTTAATTGATAGAATAATTTTATATATAATCAAGTAGATAGAAATAAATAATATTTTTTGTTTCTTAAATAGATCGTCTAATTTTAAAGAAAATCAAATTCTAAAAATCGTCAATAAGCAAGGATATTAAAGCTATTTTAACTCATCTCCTATTACGAATAGACATACATATTATAGTTATAGAGTGGCTACGCCATCTAAAACCTCAAACCATTAAGAAATAACACAATACAAAATTAAAAGAAAATCTAAAATTATTTTATTACTAAAAAGCATATGTATTCAATTTATTCATTGGTTATAAAGAAAAAGCACGCAGGGATTTAAAGGGATAAGACAATGGCCGATAAATTAATGTACATCCCCAATGATGATTCACAAAATTACCCCTTTTATAGATTACAATTAGTGGTTGGACCGTTTGTAGACTTAACTTAAAAACAACCAATGTTGTTTGATTAACAAATAAGAAAACATTACTATAATACTTTGAGAACTAGTAAAATAAACAGCCTATTGTCCCAGCTTACACCAATAACGAAATTAATTCGGAAAAAATCACGAAACTTATACGTGTTTTTCAGCTGTCGTTGGGGGGCACACATCGTAAAATTGACGACCTCTCCATTTGCCCCCCAAATATTATTTTAGATTTTTTTCGCTTGTTGGTTATACCTTATACCTGCCATTGTCCCCTCCCTCCCTGACAAGAACGCCCATTTCCGACATAAGCTAGGGAACAAATTGCATGACCAACCAACCACTGCCTGCCTGATTATTGACCACTTTATATAAAGTTTAAAACAAGACGTTTCCTGTATTTCATTTTTCCATTTTCCCCCTTTGTACCATGTCCCTTTTCAAATTCTGATCTTATTTCATTTTCATAATTTAGTTTAATTTACATCTTTTAGTAGTGTATGTGCGCCATTGGGCTGTTTATTACACTAATCCCTAAAGTTTTATGATAACGTTTTCTAATTCGTTGGCTTAACAGCTTTGGGTACTACAGGGGGGACTCCTATTGACTTTTAATTGGTGGTTCAGAAATTTGAGTGTATAAACGTTTCAACCACTACTTGTAATCTACAGAAGGGGTAGCTTTGTGTATCATCATTTTGGGTGTGTATCAAATTATCAGCTATTGTCTTATCCCTTTATATTCATGGATAGTTTTGGACATAATTTTCTTGGTTAGGGTATAACTTTAAAAGGGATTATGTATTATAAAGTATTTTTCCGTTTGAGTGACTTGGGCGCACAATTTAAATAAGAAAACAGGAGTTAAAACATTGTATACATATATCAAAACATATCATTAGCTTTTTTTTAGAAATTTATGACCAAAATTATTGATTTTATTTCCGCTGTGTAGCAAAATATTCACATAGATAATTAATTTATTAATGGCGAAAGCGATTTTTATTTCCTTAGGGGTTGCTGGTGCTTTTTAAGTCTTTTTAAAATAAGAAAGAAGGCATGAACTACATTCATACATAGATGTCAAAAGTGGTAAGATAATGGCCTATAAATAGATGTACATCCCCCATGAAAATGCACAAAATTAACCCTTCTTTAAATTACAATTACTTGTTAAAACCCTTTGGACACTTAACTTTAATGGACCAACCAATAAAAATTCAATAAAAGTCCCAAAAGATGTTAAGCCAACGGATAAGAAAACGTTATTATAAAACTTTGGGGACTAGTGTAATAAACAGCCCAATGTCGAACGTACAAACATCCCTAATTAATGAGTAGCCGTGCAACTTAAAATTTGGCTCAGTTTCCAACGCGGAACCTTAATTTCATATCCCGAAGAAGGCACCAGGCACCAAACCCTTGAATAAATAACAAAAACTTTATAAATGTATTGTGTAAGTTGGGGGGGGGGGGGGGTGGTGAGCGGGTCTTGCATATTTTATTTGAAAGCCAAAATGAATTTTGTGATTAGTCTTATCTTCATTGTATACTAGCGGCTTCGCCCCTAGCCTCTAGGTTCTTTGTCCCAAGAGGTAATTAAAAAAAATGTAGTACATTTGGTGCAGCACCAAATAGTTGGTATCACCTGCATCATCAAAAAAAATTGATGGAGAATCTTTTTATATTTTTTTTTTGGGGGGGGGGGTGTCACACCCCCCAAGAAAATAGCCTAAAACCACTTCAGGACCAGTAGGTATATTCCCTGAAGAGTAGAATCCAATCGGTTCAGTGGTTACCGAGATCTTAAGCTTCAGACGGACAGACAGAAACACATCAAGCTACTTTGTATTATAGATTGGTAGGTTTTATAATAGATAAAATAAAAATAGATAGATGAAAAAATAACTTTAAAAAAAAATTAAAAATATAGAAAAATTATTTCAATAAGAAGTTAGGCCATAAAATTGTTGATGAAATCAAAATATCGAAGCAATACTTTTTTGCTTTTAATTTTCTTAAAGATGATAGAGTGATTAATAGAGAAACAGCCCTATCACAGTTTTAGAGTAGCTATGCTACCAAAAATAAGTTGCATAAGCCTCTAATATTTTGACGTCTGTTGTAATTTTTTTGGCATGCTCCCAAAAAATTAATCAACAAATGTTAAAAATTCTTATCTGTAAATAAATTACAACCAACACTAAGATGCGACAGGGAGGGAGGGAGGGGATATTGGGCTGTTTATTATTACACTTGTACCCAAAGTTTTATAATCACAATTTTCTTAACAACTATGGGGACTTTTATTGAACTTTGATTGGTATATTCATTAATTTGAGTGTCCAAAGGTTTTAACCACTAATTGTACTCTACAGAATGGGTAATTTTGTTATCATTATTGGCCATTGTCCTATCCCTTTAGATACCTGAAGATACCACCTACAGTAACATTTTTAATTAGATTTTAATATTTTATCATTCAAATATTATCCTTTATCTTTTTCAGCACAGCTTGTCGACGCTCTTTATAAAGCCTATAAAAATGACGTCATATTAGAATAATCCATTATTAAAATCTTTAAATTTAGTGCCTATTAAAAATTTTAAAACTTTTTACCGATCGAAAAATTTCAAATTACGTCATTTTAGAATAATGGACTTATATCGACGGATATTATCTTAAATTTTTACGGTACAATATTTTACTGTTCTTTCTACTTTAATTAAAAATCTTTTAAGCTTCTTGCTAATAATCATAATTGCATTATTATTGTCTAATTTCGCCTTAAAAAAGAATTCTACCTAGTTAAATTGACCAAAAAATGTGATTGCCCTATTGAAAAATTTCTGAAAAATCCCAAAAATAAAATTTAAATTTAACTTAACTGAATAGGCTTGATTTTTAAAGGTTTTACCAAATTATAAAAAATCAAAACTTCCATTTTTTCCCTTTCAGGAAATTGTTATTTTAAACCACAGAAATTTCCCAGAAATGAAGAATTTAAGAATTTAGTGTTGATTTTGGTGAGAGTGTGTGTGTGTTTTTTTTTTGGTCAAAAAACCAAAACATTTCCATTGATTTTTGCCGCAAGGGTTTCTGTTTTATTGCAATTTTAGAGGGAAAAGAAAATTGTTGGAAAAATGTATCGCGCAGTGATCTAAAATTGGTTAAAATTTAATGATTCTTAGAAGAGGAAAATTCTGTCCTTTATCTAGAATAAGCAGTTGCGTTTTGTATTCTAAAAATAAAAGCTTAAGCATTTATTGAATCTTAAGCTACAGTCAAAAATAATTTATATAATACGATATAATAGTTTATATTAAATAAAAACAGTAAAAATATAATCAAAATCTTCTGACAAGTTGAGAAAATGTTAAGCTAATATCAGCCTATTGTGTAAAAGATATAAGAAAGTGTGAAATTATTTGATTGTTTAGGCAGAAAACATTTTTAAGCACTTTTACATTTTCTTACTGAAGTTTTTACAATTTTATTACATTGGAAATAAGAGGTCAAAAAGCCATTTTTATGGCCATACAAAGCCTTATCAGAATGTGCTTTTATATCTATAAAACAAGGACAATATTTTCATGTTTAAGTAGCTATGCCTTGCACATTAAAGTAAAACATTAAAAGGGGGAAAGGGTTAAATAACTGAATGTTCCCATCCCAAGGACCTTGTGCCGACTCTCAATTGGGTCTTTGAAAATCAACTCTTAGTGTCGGGAATATTAAACAGCCAAGTAGTAGAAAACAATTTGCTAGCAGACGAAAAGGTCCTTGGAAAAGGAGGGCAGTTAGTCATTTAGTTATACCATGAAAAATCATTTTCAGTAAATATTTATGTTTAAACACTAAATGCGCAAGTCAAAATAAGCATATCTTCTGCAAGCGTTTTTTTGTTGTGTGTGTATGTATGTAAAAGAAAACTGCGTAGATACTGTAGACTTAAATATATAGAGAAGCTACAATATCTTTTTTTAAAATATACATAGTTTGGCGATAATTAAGGGGGGGGGGGGGTGGGATAGATTGACCGCACCCATTGAACAATTTAAGGATGCTGCCATCTCAATTTCATAAAATTATAGCCACCAAGATCATTTTTAAAAAATGTACCACAAGTACTAAATATACAGTACATATTTCATTATGTATATTCATTGTAAAGCATTAAAGCCAAACAAATAAAAATTAAACCTAATAATTTATGCGGAGGATGGAATACTTCAACCTGAAAAAAACGTTTTTGCCTCTAAAATTACTTTACTTCCATTCAAATATAATCTATATGGGTTGATTTACAAATTTTTATAGTTACTTTTTAAATTCTGCAAAGATTTGTGGCAAATTTCTAAGATACTTGAAATTAAAAGTACATGTCATAAAAATCTTGGAAACTGTTATTGTAGGCCCTAAAATTACATGGAAAAAACACATCTCCAATTATTATGTGCCGACACAATGATAAGAAAACCGCAACACGCGTCTCAAATACCTGCAACAGGGACTATTTTGTTGATAATAAGCGGAGCAATAAAAGAATATTATTCCAGAAAACAGTAGACTGTAAAACAGTAAGAGTATAGAAAATAATTTAGATGATAAAAGAGCCACTTCAAAACTATTTGCATCTATTCGTAATTTCAATGGTTTATGTCGACCCCATGGCTGACATTATATCGAAATAACAATAGTCGCATGACGAATAAACTGACATACGGACGTACAGATATATACACGGTTATATAGTAGCTACGCTACAGACAAGTATAAAGGTATTCAGTGAAGCGAAGCTGACCACAATAAAAAAATATGATCTCCACCATTTATCAAAGTCATCATATTTATTATCTATTAAAAGTTAGGGAGGAAGGGGACATTGGGCTGTTTATTACAGTAGTCCCCAAAGTTTTATAATGATTTTTTCTTATTCGTTGGCTTGAAAATTTTGGAGACTTTTCATTTAATATTGATTGGTTGGTTCGATAAGTTAAATGTCTAAACGTTTTAATAACAACTAATTGTAATCTAAAGAACAATTATTTTTGTGTATCATCATTGGGAATGTACATCAAATTTGTCAAATTTTGAAATGATTATAAAAGGTTTACTTATTAACTTCTTCTTTTAAAAATATTAATGATTTTACGTGTATCTAGACAAAAATTCTATTTTAATTTTCTATTTAACTTACAAAATTTCACCAAACTTTATTATTGGTGAAAAAAATAGATAAATTTTAATTAAAAAGACAGACGGATAAACATCATTTTACAATGAAAATATTTGCGTTGATAAAGAGGTCATAAAGTACCTATGGCAGCAATGGACATTAAATTATTATTGTACCCAAAGTTTTATAACCATGCACTATCATTAGATGGCTTAAAAACTTTGGATACTTTTATAACATATTGATTTTTATGTTCAAGTAATTTTTGTGTTTCATCATACGGATTGTAGATCAATTTATCTTCAATTGTCTTATCCCTATATATCCCTGAATTGACCAGGTAAACATCAAAATCAAAATGAAACGAGGATATAAATATGTATATTGTAAAGGCTACTTTTAAAACCCTGAATGAAAATTTGATTTGATCATATTTCATTGATAGCAAGTAGAATTTTTTAATTTTCTGATTCAAATCTTTCCAACCCTCTTGACTCTAAGGGAGGGATAGGATAATGAAAGTTAAATCAATCTACATGCCATTCTTTCCCCTATAAAATTAAAGGTATAATTCTACAAATAAAAAATAGAGAGAGCATGGTCTTATAGACAGCTTTCCGCGTATATTAAAATGAAAAATTATAGGGACCTAAGGCTAAGGATAACAATACTCGTATTAATATAATGATTTTTATTTTAATATTCTTAGAAAACTGTCTGTAAAACGATGCTATACATGATTTTCGAAGCCATACTGTAAATATAATTATTCTCAATTCTCCTATCCTTGCCTCCCTGCTTGCAACCCCCCTAGAAAGATTCGATACAAGATATGATAATAATTTTCATTGCGCTCAGCTCCTCATACATAACAAAATTCATTTACATAGACATTTATGAGATCTTTTATGGCCTGCGGGGTTATTTGAATCTAAATATTTTAAGCCATCTTGTAAACGCCGCATTGGCGCATTCTCTATTTGATTACACGACCTTTATCTAAAGATAATGTCTTTGAAAATAATTTCCCCTTCTATAACAATAAATGTCACGCACCTGACATGGCAGCAGTAAGTACAGTAGAAAATAATTAATCTATCATCTAATACTTACATTTGACATCCTAACTTTTGGGGAAGAAAGTTGTGTTGATCAAAAAATAACAAACTTTAATTATTTCTTTCGGCTCTATAATTAGTTTTTAGAAATATTTCTTAATAGTACTTAGTTGATAATAGGCTAAAATTAAAACTAATTAATTTTTAAAGAAAATTTTAAGGGCCATAAATTTGCTATTGTCTACCTAAATTTCCTAATTTTGTTAAATGAATTAAATGGCATGGTCTTTAAACCGTTAACTATTACTACACTACTTCTACTACTGGTCAGTTACAGGGAGGGAGGTGACATTGCGTTGTTTATTACAATAGTCCCCAAAGTTTTATTATAACGTTTCCTTCTTCAAAACTTTGGTGACTTTATTTTATTTTTATAGGTTGGTTTATTAACTTGAGTGTCCAATCGTTTCAACCATTGTCTTATCCCTTTAGATCCCTGGGTCAATTATAGCAGGGCAAGTTAAACTTATTATCTAACTTTATCCCTACCCTGTTGTACCTAGTATCACTATGTTGACCTATTATTACAATGGTTTATGTAGACCAAAAAAATTTTGAATTATTATTTTTAACATCGTATTATATGATCTAATAATTATGCAATAACTTTAAGCCAAATAATTGATTACTATTATAATCTTAAAACTACTATATAGCACTATTCTAATAATAACATAGAGTCTTATGTTGATATTAAAACAGCACAAAAGCTTGATATAGAAAGTGATCTATAGGCTTACAAGAGATTATTTCTTCAATCTGTTCGTTATGTCAGTATGTTTATTAAAATAAACCCATTTTCTTCTAGTAATTAAAATACTAGTGGCTCTGCCCCTGGCATCAAAGGTCTGTATTCAATGGGGTAAATGGGGACAGAAAATAGCCGAGCACTTCTTACTTCCTTATACAAAAAAATCACGCATGAACGGAAAAAGCCTAAAAACTATCCTAAATTTTAAAAAATACATTAAGAAATGATTGTGTGTTGAAAAAAAAATATTTTTCCAACAATAGAAAGAGATTTTTTATTTTTCTTACACACCTACTAGGTGAAGCCATGGCTGCCAACACAAGAATGTTAAAATCGTATTTTTGTTTTCATTTGAACAATTTCCAGAGTTAACATGAGTTTTATACCTTAAACTTTTCCTTTAAACTTGCTTGACAATCGTAAACCTTTAAATCAACACATTTATTAATGTGTAGGAGTACAGCTAGTCAGAAGTCATTTTTACCTGGAGGTTGATTGTGAAAAAACCCATGGCCTAATATAAATTTTTTTTTCATAAATGGAATAGTCTATACTTGAGTAAATTATGGTATCAAATCTAGATTGGAGACGTTATTCTAACTAATTCTATAACTGATTAATCTGTTTAAAAAATCTAGCTTTCTTTTTTTTGAACTTCTTTGTACTTGTTTTTCTTGTCAAAATGATAAAATGATTTAACAAATAGCTGTTTGGGCCTTCATAAACAAAGATCCAATGATTGTGATGAATATAAGCATCCATGATATTCTTCACAGCTCTATATGTTAAATATAAGGTATAGAAAATATTACAAATCTTAAACGGCAACCATGATTTTAAATCAATTTCTTTTTAATTTTAAGGGCTTCGCTTTAATGGATGTTGTCATCTTTATTAAATACAATTTACCAATGTATTATTTTTTTTAGTAGCGAAGCTACTCTATAATTCAAAATGTCTGTTAGAGACAAAAAGGGGGAAACATCATTTTCTCAGCTCCTATAAAAGATAGAAGGCAGAAACTTCTTCTAAACATTTAATCAATATGGAGCATAATTAAGTAGAAAACATCCATAGCAGTTTGACTGCTTTAAAGCCGCTTATATTTTTCACAACTGATTTTCTCAATGTATCAATTTTTTAGTAGCAAAGCTACTCTAAAATTCGAAATGTCCGTCTATCAGTCCATCTGTAAGAGACAAAACGGGGAGGGGGAGGAACGTGATTTTCTCAGCTCCTGTAAAAGATAGAATGCTGAAAATTCTTGTAGCTATTCACATAAATATGGAGCATAATTAAGCATAACACATCCGTAGCGGTCAGACTGCTCTTTTTTTTCTTTCTTGTGATAACAGATAATCAGCTCTATAACTCACTTTGTCCGTTTGTCTATTTCACAATAGATTTTGTGCTTCGCTACCTATGGATGTTGTGAACCTTGTATTTTTATTTAACAGTATGTATATTTATCAAAATTCAGTATTTATAAGTGGATTTGTAATTTAAAACATTTAGAATAACTCTTAGTCTTCTGTAAACTTAAATAAGGGGGGGGGGGGTGTACACTTTCACAGTAACAGTGCGCTCTGAGGCCCATATACAAGATAGAGCTCTGAATTATAATACTAGTCTAGAAATATTCTGCAAAACTTTTAATTTGGTGGCTTGGCGGCTGACCACTGCACTGGTGCAATTATTCAGCTAAACTTATAATATTGAACATGTAATCTTGTTTTATTTGGGGTTTGTTTTGGTTTTTAATGAGAAAATATATTAACAGTAACAAAAAACTGTTGAGCTGCAAACTACCAGCCGCTGGCTGTGGCTATCAATAAATATTACAACAATTTTGCACCCCAACAGTTTTTCGTTACTGTTGATATATTTTCTCATAATTAACTAAAACACACCCTATGGTTTAAACAAAATTAATTTTAAAGTTGCTTCGCTACTGTAAAGTTGTTTTTATGCATAATGTCTTTTTTTATGTCCCATTTATGTAGGTTTAACAGGAAGGGGTAGTTCATCTGCCAAGAGGTAATAAGGGAAGATTTAGCCAACCTCCCTGGATATCCTTTTCTATTCATATTACCTCGTATATCTAAGACTATTTGTTAAAACATTTTATCATTTTGACCAAAAAACAAGTACAAAGAAGTGCAAAGAAAGAAAGGTAGATTTTTGAAAACAGATTAATCAGTTATAGAACTAGTTGGAATAACGTCTCCAATCTAGCTTTGATACCATATTTTACCCAAGTATGGACTATTCCATTTATGAAAAAAAATTTGATATTAGTCCAAGGGTTTTTCCACAATCGACCTACAGGTAAAAATACCTTGTGAAGAGCTGTTCTCCTAAACATTAATAAATGTGTTGATTTAAAGGTTTCAGATTGTCAAGCAAGTTTAAAGGAAGAGATTAAGGTATTAATCATGTTTTAACTCTGAAAATTGTGTGTTTTAGAACAAAATTAGTATCTCCTCTTCAATGTGGTAAAGTTGATGGCGTTGCTAAAGTCAAAATGAAAAAAATTAATTTTGTATTATTTAAGGACTAAAAAAACTTTTCTTTGATACACTTTCAATTGTTTATGTATGTTTAACAGTTTAGGATGGTTTTTAGGCATAAAAAAATATTTCGTGAGTTTAACCATATTTCAGATAATTTTGTCTCAGCCTAAAACCATTCTTTGACATATGAGAATGTAACCTTAAAGTAGAACTCTGTTTAGTAGTTATTGAAATCTGAAGCGTCAGACAAAAAATATTAGTACTTTATATTATAGGATCCAAAAATAGCTATTTTTTTTATCGGATTATTTACTATGACTACATCAATTACCTCAGATGCATAAAGGACAGAATTAAGGTCAACAAGTGTTACTTTCAATATAGAATGAGACAAAACAAAAAATGTGTTTGCACTTTGTTTTGAAATGTTGAGCTTATAATCACTTTCAAATTGGTGGAAAGATAAGTGTCACTAAATTTTAAAAAAAAGTATTTAAGAAAAGGCAATTACGCAGGTAGCGAGAAGACATTAGTCCCCAAAGTCTTACAATAACTTTTTCTTTAATCGTTTGAATCACAACCTTGAGGACTTTAATTAGTTGGTTTATTTAGCTTAGTGTCCAAACGTTTCAACCACTAATTGTAATCTACAGAAGGAGTAATTTTGTGTATCATAATTAGGGATGTACATCTATATATCGGTCATTGTCTTATCCCTTTAGATCCTGGCAATTATATCCAAAAGTATCAAGAAATGACAGTCTAACACTGTTTCTGAAGGTCGATAAAACTGTAAAATAATTTTAGATAAATAAAAATAAAATTACCTATTAAGTTGAAAAACTGATATTATTGTTGAAAAAAGTTTTAAATGAATATTGTTTTTATAATTTCTGGCAGGTATCCATGTTTTTCAGAGATACAGGGATACGACAATGTACGATTAGGCATAATTCATCCAAATTCTGCCTGTAGCAGCTTTTAAGTTTACAAAGTATTACGGACTGGATATGTTCAGGACTCTAAAGGGATAAGACAATGGCCGATGATTTGATTTACATCCCCAATGATAATACACAAAATTACCCCTTCAGTTAATTGATTATAATTATTTTAGACACTCAAATTTATGAACTAACCAATCAAAAGTCTCCAAAGTTGTTGAGCCAACTAATAAGAAAATGTTAAAATAAAACTTTAGGGACTAGTGTAATAAACAGCCCAATGTTCCCTCCAGGGATATATAACCTTACTAAAATTTCAAGCCCTTAAAGTTTTATTTTCAAACTTTAGAATTAGAGGAAGGTGAATTTTATCTCCCATTTTCCCATCCCTGGTTTCCCTAATGTTTTGTTTCAGAGTTCTCTAATCTAGATTTTGAAATTTTGCGTTGACAATTAGAAATGATGCCATGACAACTCTTGACTGACAGCCTAAACTTTTTCCCCTAGAAATGTCGATAAAATCTCACATTTTTCCAATGGAACACCCAAAAAGAACCCCCATGTTTTCCTAAGGTTAGGTTAGCTTAGGTTAAGTAGGATTCAGAATAACCTCGCAGGGTTAGTCCCTAACTTCAGATATAACTTTTTACTGAGGCTTTAAACAAGTTTTCATAGAAAAGGGAAGGAGGGGGTGCATAAGGATCTTAAGGGATAAGACAATGGCAAATAAATTGATTTACCATTTCTATAAATCTGAAAGGTGTATCTTTCATTCCGCTTGTATCAGTTCAACAACTATTTCACAATACCAAAAATATCCAAAGCCAAAGGGATAAGACAATGGCCAATAAATTAATGTATATTACCAATGATGATACACAAATGAAACCTAATGAACCAACCAATAAATTTCCCAAAAGTTGTTCAGCAAACGATAAGAAAACGTTATCATAAAACTTTGGGGACTAGTGTAATTAACAGTCCATTGTCCCCGCTCTCTGTCAGGGTGTCCCAATAGTGAAAACTATAATTCTACCTAACTCCCATGCTATCTTTTTTCCATCTTTGTTCTTTATCTCCTTCTAATCTTGTCTTTCATTATTTTTAAATTTTGTCGTCATTTTGTTATTTCATAAGTTTACCATTTTCAAAATTTGGCCAGTCATGTAAAAATTTCTTATTGATAACAATAACTGCATAATATTTTACTCCAACATAATAAAAATTCTTGTTAATCATGATCATTTGTACTGACGGGAAAGCACGAGGAAATTTACCCTTATGATCATGGAAAGAAAATGAAGTAGTAGTTTCGTCATATTTTCACAGTAGTTTTTCTCCATTTTTCTAGTCCCTTTAGGGCGCTCTAACTCTTCGGGTCAATCATTAACATTTACCTAACCTTAAGAAACCTATCAAAAGCTACTGCGAAAATACGACGAAACCCGCTACTTCGTTTTCTTTACATGACCCTACTTTTATTTATAATATTTTTTTACTGTATACTAATACTCTGTCAGGTGTGTGACAGGTGATTATCAGGAATCTAAAGGGATAAGACAATGGCTGATAAATTGATGTACATCCCCGATGGTAATACACAAAGTTACCCCTTCTGTATATTACAATTAGTGGTTGAAAATTATGGACACTCATTTTAATGAATTAACCAATCAAAATTCATTAAAAGTCTCCAAAGAATAAGAAAACCTCATTATAAAACTTTGGGGACTTGTGTAGTAAACAGCCCACTGTCTCCTTTCTCTCTGAGTTTATGGACTAATATTCATTTCTATTTTCAGATGACTCCGACCCATATAACTGTGCGTCAGTGTGACGGCTTCTGTAATCAGATTGGACATACCTGTATGCCAACAGAGACAAGGTAGTATCAAAATTAATGGTTGAAACGTTAGAACACCAAACTTATTAGACAAACCAATTAAGATTGGTGGTTGAAACGCTTGAATACCAAACTTAATAAACAAACAAATTAAGATTAGTAGTTGAAACGTTTGAACACCAAACTTAATCAACAAACTAGTTAAGATAAGTGGTTGAAACGTTTGAACACTCATTTTAAAAGTCCAACCAACAAAAAAACATGAAATAAAATTGTCAATAACAACCATGTATCTAAAGGGATGAGGCAATGGCCGATAAATTTATGTACATCCACAATTATGGCACACAAAATTACTCCCTCTGTAGATTGAAATTAGTGTTTGGACATTTGACTGAACAACCCAGCCAATTAAAATTCCGTAAAAGTCTCCAGTTGTTAAGCCAACGAATAAGAAAACGATATTGTAAAACTTTGGGGACTTGTGTAATAAACAGCCGATTGTCCCCTCATCTCTATATTTCAATAGTTAGTTTAAAAAAAAAAATTTTCAATGTAGCCGATTAGAAATCTTAAAGTACATACATATAACACATATTTAACCAGTGGGCAAAAAATATGTATGAGTTCATGTTAAAAGCATTTTTTTTGTAGATTCTTAAAACAAGAAAATTCTTTTCAAAGATAAAAAAAAACTATGAGAAAAAAATGTCCAATAAAACGTTGTTTTAATGCTTTTTTTCTTGAGCTAGATCAAAAAGACTCAAGAATTTATTATAAAAGAAAATATAAACAAAAAAATGCAAAATTGTTCGCATACATACATACTATTTAGTAAGTTGTGTTGGCGCAAAGATTTTTAAAAACTAACTTTGTGCGTTTGTCCATTTTTAACATCATAAAATAAAATTGTTGACTCTCATCGTAGCTAGTATCGTAGCTACTTCAAATTAAAGGTATTCCTTTAGATAGATAACTCATTGCTATCAATACATCATTTAAAATAAAAGTATATACATAGATGTATTGTATAATCCAGACAACTACCTGGATCCCTCTGTTTGGGACGTATAGTAGTTTTGCTTTCTGCTCGTCTCTATCGACCTGGCTGTGTTAATATTCCCGACGCTATTGGTTGATTTTCAAGGACCTAATTGAAAGTCGGCACAGGGTCCTCGAGAAGGGGAACATACAGTAATTTAACCTCTTCTCTCTCTATTGTTTTACTCTAACTGCTGAATAAGATTAGAATTTATATATTCTTTTTTAATAAGAAATAATTTAGCATTCTGTATAGTTTTCTATGCACCAACAATCAATATGTATGTTTCCAAGTGCTAAATTGCGCCACCCTTTACATATTTATCCTAGTTGTTATACTTTAACAATTAATACACATGAAATGCGCAAACATTTAGGCGCTTGCAAAATCGCATCAAAGGCAAACGGCAAGGACATTGAAAAATTTAAATCTAAAAGGATTCTAAGAAATTGAAGATTTCTATGTATTAATTGATATATATCGGCAAATGCCAACAAAGTGCAATTGAAACGCAAAACCCCCTCACCACAAGATACATACGTAGATTCATAGAATAGGATTTAATCTTTGAGGACTTTTAATGAATTTTGATTGGTTACTTCATTAAGTTAAGTTTCCAAATGTTTCAACCACTAATTGAAATGTACAGAAGGTTTTTTTTATGTATTATCATTGGGGATGTACATCAATTTAACAGCCATTGTCGTATCCCTTTAGATCCCTGCTTTTTAATTATCTTACGTTGATGTAACAGAAGGAGGTGGTTGTATAGGAGCTGCGCTTTTAAAGAATAGAATCCAAAGGGATAGGACAAATGAAAATAATTTGATTTACATCCATGATGATGATACACAAAATTACCCACAGTGCCTTCGAAGGTGCTTTGACTTTAGTGTCAGAACCTAAATTGGGACATGGTGCATTTCATTACCCTAGGTTAGGTAACTTCATTTCACTTTTCAAAAAAATCTAAAATGCAGCGGTTTTTGAGAAAATTAGATTTAAAAATTTCAAGTTCAATTTTCACCCACCAGGAGTTAGCGCATAATCATGACAAGAAAAGCAAAGATTATTTATTTAAAATTTTGAACAACTTTACCTTAATAAAGTTCTTCATAAAACCACTCCTGAAGTGAGTTAATTAATGGCCATTTTTATCAATTGCTTTGCTAAGGTCACGGAAATTCAGCCTTAAATAAATCATATATAGAGAGGTTTTATGACTGACTCTATAAAAGCAAAGTTGTTCAAAATTTTAAATAAATAATCTTTTCTTTTCTTGTCATGATTATGAGTTAACTCCTAGTGGGTGAAAATTGAACTTGAAATTTTTAAATCCAATTTTCTCAAAAACCGCTGCATTTTAGATTTTTTTGAAAAGTGAAATGAAGTTACCTAACCTAGGGTAATGAAATGCACTATGTCCCAATTTAGGTTCTGACATTAAAGTCAAAGCACCTTCGAAGGCACTGTGTACCCCTTCTGTACTATGTAGATTACAATTAGTGATTGAAACGTTTGAACAGTCAGCTTAATGATCAAATCAATCAAAATTCACTTTGATCCAAAAAGTTGTTAAGCCAAGAAAATATTATTAAAAAACTTTGGGGACCAGTGTAATAAACAGCCCAATGTCCCCTCCCTCCCTGAAAAATAGTTCTATTATAAAACAGATAATAGAGTCATATATTTAGATTTGTAATCAAAAACTAATTAATACCTTTGAACACGAAAAAAAGAATTTTTTTAATTTAACAGTCGGGCGCCTATTGTTGGGGATGAGGGGGGGGAAGAGGTTCGAGTTAAAATAATGTTAGTCTTTTGATTTTTACATACATAAATTAGTATAAAAACCTAAGGGATGTTTAGGTTGGGGGGGGGGGGGGGTGACGTTTGTTTGCCACACCCGATTGATTAGGGTTAAGGGTTGCATGATTAAATATATTTAGAAAAAAATAAATGGCTCATTCCAACTAGACTTTTGATTAGCAGTATGAGTTCATTTCGTGTTTTTTTTGTTGCTGTAGCAAAGCTACTCTATATATACTATGGCCAATAAATTGATATAAATCCCCAGTAATGATACACAAAATTACCCCTTCTACAATCAGTAGTTGAGACGCTTAAACATTCATCAACCTAATGAAGGAACCAATCAAAATTCATTTAAAGTCCCCAAAGTTGATGAAACGACGTATAAATTATAAAAGTTTGGGGACTAGTGTAATAAACATCGCATTTTCCCCTCTCTCTCTCTCTCTGATAATTATAAGAGCATGATTTGTTTATAATAGTAAACTTAGAATGTGTTAAATCATTGATTAGCTGCTTACTACGATATTTTATATAAACAGCAAAAAGAATATTTTCTAAATCTCACACATTCTCGCTCTGAAACTATTTTTATGAGAAACTTGCTACTAGATGGAAAATCAAATTCTTATACTTTTAGCCATTGTCGACGTAAATTTAATCAAAAACATTGCATAATGATTAATGACCAATTAAACAATGACCCCCAAGAAATAGCTAATCATTTGAGTAAATTGCATGCAAAAACAGTTTCACCCAATTCTATACTTAACTATGATTTAGATAGTTTCTTACAGAAATTTCACCTGTCAATTGATCAAATTTATCCTCAGATCTATAATCTAACTTCCCCTATTTGTACTGTCAATGAATATAAGGATGTTATCAAATCTATGAGTAATAATAGTTCTCCTGGGTTGTCCTCTGAACCAAAAATTTTATTTCAATACTTGTTTGATTTATTGCCTAATTTCATGACACGAGCTCTAAATCAACTTCATCTAGTTAAAAACATTGATAATTCTCCTTTTGCATGGATTAAGGATAGGAATATTGTTTTCATAGATAAAAAAGGAACTGATCCCTCACTAGGACAAAATAAACGACCTATTTCGTCTATGGAAACACTATATAAAATACAATCTAAATCTTTAAACAAAAAGGTGATTCCATATTTGAGCAAAATAATTTCAAATGATCAATTTGGCTTTACCCCTAAACGTCATATGCACTCTGCAAGTGTTTCTACTATTGCAACAATGAATTACATTCAATCCCATAATTTAGACAGCCAACTTATCAGCTTTGACATTCAGCGTGCATTTGATCGTATTATACCCGAAGTGTTACATAAAATAATTAAACATATATTTCCTAATGGAAATTTTGCTCAGACATGGATAAACCTTACTTCTAAAGGCCGTTTTAGAGCTAAAGTAGAAAATTGCTATTCTGAATTTATTAACATTATCCTTGGAACACCACAAGGAGGCCCAAGCGCCGCTACTCTATTTAATATTTTACATCATATATTTCCTTCTGTACTTGATTCTATAGTTTTTCATCATATCTCTTTGAAAATAAGTAAAAAAATTTTAAAATCTTTAGCATTTGCTGACGATACTTGGAGGTTTTATTGTATTCGATTCTCGAGGGATATCGAAAAACTATATTGCATGCTAAATGAATTAGAAAATAGTACTGGTTTAAAAATAAACTTCTCTAAAACTAAAATTCTCGTCCATGGTACAATCCCACCAAATCTTAGCAAAATAGGAACTATTCAATCTAGCCTTAAACATTTGGGTATCCATTTATCATTTGATATGAAAAATGCTGCCCAAATCACTTATGATGAATTATTGAATAATTTGAACAAAAAAGCAAAGTTTCTTCCCCTTAGAAATAGTTACAATATCTTCAAACGACGTAATCTTTGCATGTCTTTACTTAATTCAATGTGTTTCCATATTTTTCGTGTTTACTGTCCTAATATTGAACAAATAAAAAAACTATGGAATATCATTTCTAAATTCTTGTGGTCTAATAAATCTATGGATGGTATATCACATCGTTTCAAAGTCTCAGAAAAAAGAATTGAACTTGATTTTGTCAATGGAGGATTAAAATTTTTAAAACCAGAAAATCAAAGTTTATCTATTTTTATTCCCAGTTTACTTAACACTCTACATCATGCTTTTATTTATCCAAATTCAATTCTAGGAATTATTTTTCGTCACAAACATGTAGATTTAAATAACCTTTTAAGTAACTTTGGTTACTCTACTTTTCTTCAAAATAAGAACTCCATTAAATCGATATACCCTAACTGTAATGATAGATATTTTAATCAAATTATATCATTTTTAAAAGATTTGGAAACTAATAAAAACACTTGTTTAAAAATTTCATTAACCTCTACTTCTATGCTTAAACACAAATTATCATCAAATGAAATTTCCCTTCTTAAACAAAATAATATCATTACAGTTGCAAATATTTTTGACCACAGAATAATTGGAGATAGAATTATCATACTTCCTACTATACATACTAAAATAACAAATAACCCTGCATGTACTACTCTAGTTAATAAATTAAATGTTTTGAAATCTATTGCATCCCACTTTCCAGTAGTCACCAAAAAAGAGTTTATGAATTTAGGAAAACCCCTCATTAACCTAAACAATTTTAATCCACAAATATTTTCTCTACACTTCAAAATCATGTTAAGAAATAAATTCAAAAAACAACATCCTGCAATAAAAACTCGTTTGAGAGATGGTCTATTTTTTCCTGACACTGAGTCTTTTGAATTGAGTTTCAATAAATTATTCTCTCTTCCTCTACCCCTATATTTTAAAAGTTTCTTTTTTGAACAAATATGCCGCACTCTTGTATCAAAACGAAAACTAGGTCTTTTTGGTCATAGTGACTCTACCAAATGTAATCTATGTAATGTAGAAAGTAGTATAGAACATTCATTATTTTTTTGCCTTTACCCAAAATTCTTCATAAATGCACTTGCTTTATATTTAGACTATTATTTTAATAATGATACCCCTGAATTCATTTATCTCAAAGAAAATTTTTATCTTTTTAATGTTTGGTACCCTATATTTGCTAAAAATGAAATATTTTTTCAACTATCATTGCTAATTCTAATTGCCAAAGATCGCTCATTAAAAATTAGTAAAGATGAATGTTTATCAAGATGGACCATTCTAAACTGTTTCTCTCAATCATTGTTTGTTGTAAAATCTGCTTTATCAATTTTAAATAATATGGGTCTAAATTCTGATTTTCTTAATGATTTTCTTGAGTTTCTATTAAAACAAAAAAATAATATCTCATACTTCAAATGTACATGATTTATATTTCGTAATTCGTAATTTATCTATTATAAACATTTAAAAATACATAAATTCATAGTTTGTTTCATGTTTAACTCGAAATAAATTATATAAAAACAACACTAATGATAAAATTATAGACTTGGTACAAAAATGTGCGGATATTTCACCATATGTTCTTATTTTAATGCATGTAGTCAGTAGGGTCAAAATAGAAGGAGTGATACAAAATAAGAATAATTATTCATCGCATCGTATTATAAACAGGTTTCCGCGGATATCAAAATTAAAAATTTTAAAATCAAAACCAGTTTTGTTAACCCATAGGGGCCGAAGACAAGGGATTAACAAAACAGGTTTTGATTCGATAATTTATAATTATATTTTAATATTTGTGGAAACTTGTCTGTAAAAGGATGCTATATAGGATTTTTTCAGTTTGGCTGAGAACGGGTTCTAATCCAGCAGATATTAATCAGTTTTGAAGCCATACTGAAAATAATTAGCGTTGCTACTTTGTTTTGGATTCGACAAAAAAGAATTATTCTTTTTTTATGAAAATTATTTTATTATTTTTGTAGGACCAAAAATTAAATGTCCATTCATTAAATGATCTTTCTTTGTATTATAATTTAGAACAATTGTTCTAGGAAACCAAAATTGTGTCATTCATTAAAATATACAAAAAAAATATCAATGTCAATTAAATCTAATGGTAGCGTAGCAAAAAAAGGGCAATTTTTTAGCTTATAACTAATTTCAGGGATCAAAAGAAAAAAATAATGTATATCCCAAATGATGTTACACAAAATTACCCTATCTGTAGATTACAATGAGTTGTTCAACGTTTCGACAACTCAACTTAATGAACCATTCAATCAAAATTCAATAAAGATCCCCAAATTCTTTAGCCAACGAATAAGAAAACGTTTTTAAATCTTTGGGGACTAGTATAATAAACAGTCCATAAACAATAAGTATGTACAACTACCTTAAATGATAGAGTAGCTGCGCAATAAAAATCTACCAAAAATATATAATCTACTTTTGATTTTATTTATTATTCCATATGTTAAAATCTCTAGTTAATTGTTTTTCTATGTACCAGTAATCAAAGAGGGATTTATATTAATTATTTTTGCATTAGAAATAATAGACAACAGTCTTGTCTAGTTTTACTTTAATCATAAGTGAATTATCGACATATTTTTTTTCTATCTAAGCAAAAGATTTTTGTAAAACTTTTTCAAAGAAGTTGTATCAACTTTTTTTTTATAGCTAGCCGGTCCTTTTAGTAAGTAGTAGATGTAAAATTTTTCATAGAATTCAGATATGCAATCGGTTTTTTTGTAGACCTCTTATTTTTTAAGTAATTTAAGTTTAAAAAAAAAAAAATGAAGTCGATTTTAAGGTACTAAAATGCAACAAAAAAAAGAAAGAAAATGGCCATTATGAACAAAAATAGTAAGATCTTTAATTTGACACCTTACTTTTTCAATTCTGTCAGGTAATTATTGAAAAAATCGATTTTTTTAAACCCACGAGAATAAAAACTTTGAACTCAATTTTATCATTTCACAAGTAAAAAAATATGGGTTCATATATACCTTTAGAATCAGAAAAATATTACGAATCCATTGTAAGCAAAATTGAAAAAAAAAGTTTACAATATAGTATATAAACTACAATAAAAGGAATTATATGAAAATATCATATTATATTGTACAGGCAACGTCTTAACTTTTGAATTGGGTATAAAAATGGGAAGGGGGTATAGAGGGGGTAAAGAGGGGGTAAAAAAGGGAAGACGATAGTGTTGCCAGAACAAAAAATACAATTGGCCATTTTTATATTTTTTATTTTTTTACTTTTTTTCAATTTTGCTTACAATGGATTCGTAATATTTTTCTGATTCTAAAGGTATATA